>NW_028226476.1:0-37858 GCF_052327205.1 Somniosus microcephalus
GGAGGGTTACCCCGGCAACCGGCAGCGTCTCACTCTCCCCCAGTCTCTCACTCTCTCTTCCCGCGCAGCCCGAAAGCCCGGGGGAAGAGGGAAGCGAGCAGGTGAGCGGCGGCGTCTCTCTCTCCCCCCCACCGCAGCGAAAGGCGTTCATCTGCCGCCCGGCCAACCGGCTCCAAAGGCCCGCCACGATAACGATGAGGAACCCCGGGCTCGCTTCGGAGCGATGGGCACCCGGCTCCCGATGTCGGACTAACTCCGTTCTGGTACCGGAAAGGAGGGAGAGACAGGGGGTGGGAGGGAGAGGGGAGGAGGGAGGGAGGGAGGGAGAGGCGAGGGAGAGAGAGGGGTGAGGAGAGGGGCAGGGAGGGAGGGAGAGAGAGTAAAGAAGGGAGAGACAGGGGCAGGGAGAGAGAGAGGGTGAGGGAGGGAAAGAGTGAGGGTGTGTGACAGGGAGGGAGAGCTCGCCTTCTTCCTTCCTTCCTTCCTTCCTTCCTTCGCAGGGGTCGATCGGGCCAGACCTGAGGCGCTCCTTCCCCCCCTCTCTCTCCCGGCTAATCCCAAAATAAATTTACCAGTCTCTCTCCCTTCCCCCCCCGTCTCTCTCTTCTCCCCCCAGTCTCTCTCTTCTCCCCCAGTCTCTCTCTCTCTCTCTCTCTCCAACAACAACATGCCCTCAAAAAACCCTCGGCACCGCCGGGCACTCCAGCTAGTATATAAAACGGTTGGTCTGTCTGTCTTTCTGTCTGTTTGTCTTTCTGTCTGTCTGTCCGGCTATACAATCAAAAGTTATAGAGCGTTCCACACATATGTTATATCAAAAGAAAGCTTATCGTTAGGGGACTCTAATAGGCATATTTACTTTTTGGTCAGACAAAAATTGTTCGGACAGTGTACAAAAAAGTTTCAAAAAACGGCAACATTCCGCTCATTAGCGTTGAGTGACGTGATGGTTGACCAATCATAGAGGGGATTAACCTGATGGTTGACCAATCAGTGCATCACAGGGGGCGTTTCGTTGCATGTGTGGGCGGGCCTAATCCTTCTGAGCTGAGGTGAGTGGCCGCCATCTTGATTCCTAACGATTTTTTTTTCCGCACTTGCTGTTTGTTTATTTTTCCCACTTTCTGTGTGTGTGGAGGGGAAATTGTTTTTTAAAAAAGTAAATTAATTTGTAAATATTTTTTCTAAGCTGATTAACTTTCCTACCTTTCACCCTTTATTTTTCCTCTTGACTCGCTACCTCCGCCGGACGCCGCAACCTTGGAGGGTTACTGCATCTGCAGGCCTCGAAGCCTCGGCCTCTCCTCGCCAGCCACGCCCGAGCTAGGCACCACCCGTCCCGCCCCGCGATTGCCGCCATCTTGGTAAAGGCTGGCGGCGCGGGACAGAGCCGAGCGTAGCCATCGCCGCCATCTTAGTAAAGGCTGGCGTGGCCGGAGTCAGCGCGCGCATCAAAGTCGGCCCAGAGCGCGACCTGAGCTAAGGTGAGTCCGGCCGGGCCTCACGCGCTGGACCGCGCACCGGCCGGCCCTGAGGCGCTGATCTGCACACGGAAGCTTTGGCTCACCGTGTCCGGGCTCTGAGGAAAGGCTGAGAGAGAGGGGGAGGGAGGGACAGAGAGGAAATCAGGGAGAGACAGGGGGAGGGAGAGGAGAGGGGGAGGGAGAGGAGAGGAGAGGGGAGGAGGGAGGGGGAGTGAGAGGGAGAGGAGAGGGGGAGGGAGAGGGGGAGGGAGAGGAGACAGGGGGAGGGAGAGGGGGGAGGGAGAGGGGAGGGGGGAGGGAGAGGAGAGTGGGGGAGGAGAGGAGAAGGGGGAGGGGGGAGGGAGGGAGAGGAGAGGGGTGGGGAGGGAGAGGAGAGGGGGAGGGAGAGGAGGGAGGAGGAGGGAGAGAGGGGGTGGGAGGGAGAGAGGGGGACAGGGGAGGGAGGGTGAGAGAGTAAAGCATGGAGAAACAGGGGGAGCGAGAGAGAGAGGGTGAGGGAGAGAAAGAGTGAGGGGGTGCGACAGCGAGGGAGAGCTTACCTTCTTTCTTCCTTCCTTCACAGGGGTCCATCGGGCCAGCCCTCAGGCGTTGCTTCCCCCCCTCTCTCTCCAGGCTAATCCCGAACTAATCCAGCAGTCTCTCTCTCTCTCTTCCCCCCCGTCTCTCTCTTCCCCCGTCTCTCTCTTCTCCCCCCAGTCTCTCGCTCTCTCTTCCCCATCTCTCTCTTCTCCCCCCAGTCGCTCTCTCTCTCTCTCTCTTCCCCCGTCTCTCCCTGCTTTCCCCAGTCTCTCTCTCTCTCACTCCCCTGCCTCTCTCTCTCTCTCTCCCAGTCTCTCTCCCTCTCTTCCCCCCAGTCTCTCTCTCTCTCCCCCCTGTCTCTCTCTCTCTCCCAGTCTCTCTCTCTCTCCCCCCCAGTCTCTCTCTCTCCCCCCCAGTCTCTCTCTCTCTCTCTCTCTCCCCCACCCCCAGCTCTCTCTACTCCCCTAATCTATCTATATATATAAAGGAATCGATCTGTCTGTCTCTCTGTCTGTCCTTCTGTCTGTCTGTCCTCACGTGTGCGTCTGTCCGGCTATGCGCTCGAAAGTTATAGAGCGTACCTACGCACGCGTTACCTCCAAAGAAAGCTTACGCTTCCGGGACGCTCGTAAGTGTATTTACTTTTCGGTCGGATGAAAATTGTTCGCGCCTTATGCAAAAAACCTTCAATAATTAAACTCATTATCTGCTACTTAGCATTGATTGACTGACGTCAAGGTTCCACCAATCCTGTGCCGTCACGATTGACCAATCCTACAGTACGGTCCCCTAATGGTTGGCCAATCGGTGTGTGTGTGGGCGGGACTAATCGTTTTCATCTCAGGGATCTGGCAGCCATTGTTTCACTGCCATTACTTTAGCTTCCAGCTCAAACTACTTTGATCATCCAGCTTTGAAAAAGTTAGTATCTCTATTAAAAATAACATAAGATTTACCAAAACGTTTTATAAGTACGTTCACTTTCATCTTTCAAGGTAATAAAAGGTAGAAATGTTGCCCGGCAGCAGATTCACAAAGGGACACAGACAGGGCCCAAAAGCCTGGGACTCGATTTAAAATGTTGCCCGGCACCAGATTCACAGAGGGACACAGAGAGGCCCCAAAGCCTGGCACTCGATTTAAACCGCCCGGCCCAAAACAGCCCTGGCAAAGCCGGGCTCCCCCAGCTAGTCTAATATATAAAACGGTATGTCTGTCTTTCTGTCTTTCTGTCTGTTTGTCTGTTTGTCTGTCTGTCTGTCCGGCTATACAATCAAAAGTTAAAGAGCGTACCTACACACATGTTATATCAAAAGAAAGCTTATCATTAGGGGAGTCTAATAGGCATATTTACTTTTTGGTCAGACAAACATTGTTCAGACAGTACACAAAAAAGTTTCAAAAAACAGCTACATTCCGCTCATTAGCGTTGAGTGACGTGATGGTTGACTAATCGTACAGGGGATTAACCTGATGGTTGACCAATCGGTGCATCATAGGGGGCATTTCATTGCATGTGTGGGCGGGCCTAATCCTTCTGAGCTGAGCTGAGTGGCCGCCATCTTGATTCCTAATGATTCATTTCTTTTTCCCACATTCTGCATGTTTATTTTCAAATCTAGATTTCCAGCAAAAAAAAAAGTTGCTTTTAAAACACAATTAAATTGTTTTAAAAAAAAAGTGAATTAATTTGTAAATATTTTCTCTAACCTCATTAATTTTCCTACCTTTCACCCTTTTTTGTTTCCTCTTGACTCGCTACCCTCCGCCGGGCACTGCACCCTTCCAGGGTTACCCCGCCTGCAGGCCTCGAAGCCTCGGCCTCTCCTCCCCAGCCACGCCTGAGTTAGGCACCTCCCGTCCCGCTCAACAAGCGGCCCACGATCGCCGCCATCTTTCTAAAGGCTGGCGGGGCGGGCCTGAGCCGAGCGTAACCACTGCCGCCATCTTTGTAAAGGCTGGTGGGACGGTACGGAGCTCCACGGGGCCATCGCCGTCGCTGCGCTCGGGTGCTTTGTGGCCTGCGGCCGAACGGCGGCTGCGGAGCTCGGGCTGCCCGGGGCGCTGGGCTCGGCTGGGCCATGCCAGTGCGGGTGCCTGAGGCCCCGGGGCCTCGCCTTCTCCAACCGCCGCCGGCAGCACAACTCTCAACACTGGCAGAGGGGAGAGGGTGTGCTGGCTCCCCACCTCCCTTTTCCCCCCTACCCCCCTCCATCCCCCCTTCCCCCACACCCCCTTCCCCCACACCCCCTTTCCCCCCTCCCACACCCCCCTTCCCCTTCCCCCCTCTGCAGGGGGTTTCTCTTGCTCTTTCTGGTCTCCTGCCAGGCTTCGTGCAATAATTGCCCTTGAGTGGTTCGACCCACTCCCCCCCTACGGTTCTAGACCTTGGACTTAGGTGCAGAGAACAGTAGTGCAGAGAAAGAACTCAATAGACCAGGTTGAATAGCACGAAATGGATGCTTTTATTTTTAAACAGTTTGAAGCATTACAAAATACATGTCAAAGGCACAGATTAAAGTTACTACAATCATGCACAAATTTATGAACTTGACTCTATGGAAATGGGGAACGCACGGCACATCGAAAAAGGGGAAACACATTACGATTTCCCTTAACTCCCTCCCCTATACCTAAACTAAGTTTCGACCTGGGGAACTTGGGATCATGCTCACCACTCTCGAAATCGCGAGAAAGGGGGTTCGCAGCCTTTTTGGCACCGCTTTCCGTCGTCACGTGGATTTGGAAACTTCTGGCGCAGTCGATATTCTCTCCTCCCTCGAGGCGGTGGGGTAGACCCAGCCTCGATGAGCGCTCGTTAAGGTTGAGATCCACCAAGTCAATTTGGGTTCATGGAGCAGACCCAGATGCAGGCTATGCACTTGGGAGAATCTTGTGGCATCGATCGCCGGTTCTCCAGAGGGTTTCTTCTCCGTCGGCCTGGGTCGTCGATGATCTCCCGACCCCAGTACCCGGGCCACCCTCGTCGTCTTCTCGTCGTGGCCGAGCCTTGTTTGGCTGAACACCGACCACGTTGTCCTTTTACCGAAACCGTCCGTCTTTAAAAAAAAAACGAAAACGTTTTCATCGATCTGCCGAAGTGGAAGAGGCGCCGATCCGGGCACCGTCCGCCCTTCGTTCGTTCCTCGTAGAAGAAAGTTCTTGAAGAAATGGAAGCCTGAAGTCGCCCAACAAGAAGCCGTGGCAGCGAAGAAGAAGTTGTTCAAGTAACCCGGAGTCCGAAGTTTTTTTAGATGGACTTTCAATCCATAGTTATACTCTTTTGGGACAGTCTTATCTCCCGCCAAATCATAGTCCTGTCTTTGTATTAATTTTGGCGGGCAGAAATCTCTGCAGGGGCGCTTTGTCTTGTAACGGAGCCGGTGATAACTTAAACTGGCCTTCCTGGCCGATAATGTCTTTCAATGTCTTTTGCATTGTCACCGTGGCTCGGTTCGCATATTGATCGGTCCGGACATTTTCCTTGATGGCTGCTAAACGGTTTTTCCTTTGTACGATAAATGGGTATAAGTGTTTTTACATTGTCCGCCCATATCTTGATGGGCCACATCCTGTACTTATAATCCATTGAATATGTATGCTGTTGCTCTGAGTTTCGGTTCCCAGAGACTGGCTTTCGTGGGCTCACTGTCTTCAATCCACAAGCCTGTCTGGCTTGCAGTAACAGAAATAAAATGGTTCATAAACTGATCACGGGGCCTGGCGGCCATTTTGTATGCCCTTTTATCAAAGGTTTTTCTGTGCAAGCTTACTTTGGTCAATAAACAGTCTTATTTTATCCAGTTTTCTTGCGTGAATTTTGCTGAAAATTGCGAATCTTACAGGCCCCCCTGTGATACTGATAGCTTGCTTAAAGTATCAATAATCCTTGATGAGCAAATTTTCCCTGATTCCCCACATCCAAACATTCCTGGCACTTAACTATCTATGCCCCTCACGACACATGCAGTTCCCATTTCCGGAGAAAAATGAAAATTACCTCATGCACATTTGGAATCATAGACAGCAAATCTTAAACTATAACACCTTCACCTGTCAGATGGGCAGGGGTTGATACCCTTTTGCGCCATCTGCATGCATCTTTTATTAATCCAAAAAAACTTAAGAACAACTAATAACATGACAATACTTATTTCCTTATAACCCAAAACAATCAACAAAAAAATTTTTTTAAATGGAGGGACGCTTAATCTTATACTAGCAGCTTAGAGTGGGGTATCTGCTTCCCCCATCCGCACATAGCGTTCTCTCCATTCTCCTGTGTTCTCGTGCCTCTGGAGGCGTTTGCCTCTTTTGCAATGCACGAAGAGCAAAAATATCACAATCAAAACCTGACATACTACTAGGATATGGGATGCTATTCTAATCCAGGCGGGGACCTCTATGTTGGTGAACAAGTCCCACCATGGTGGGATGGTTATGTCCAATATGTCTTTTCCTATCTCTAAAGTCTTCTGCTCCAGTGTATAGAAATGTTTCTGCGAAACTATAACGGCTTTTAAAACCTTGGTGAGGTGTTCGGGAAGAGGGGGAATGACATAACCAAAATGCGCGACAAATCGTTGTAAGTCTGTGAAATTCTCTTTGATAGTGAGGTGTACAGTGGAGGGCGCAGGAATGGGAACAATTCGTTGTTGTGCCACTTGAACCTCGGCCCTGGGTTTGAAACAGAAACTGCTATCACCGACCGAACACCACACGTGTTGTCCATATCGGTACTGAGGCGCTGCAGTGGTGACGCAGTATGTCCCACCCCCGATATATGCTACCTGTGGGGGCACATGGTCCTCTGCCATTGCCTCCATGGTGCAATTCACCGGCTTCGCGCTAGCGGTTCTGAACCCGCACTGTGGTTTCAAAAAGGCATTCAAGTGCTGGGGACACAGGATGATGTGTGCTCCCCGGCTCCGACATCCCGAGAGGTCGGTGCCTGTCATCGTACGCTCCCATCTGATGACGTAAGGCGGGACCACTGCGTAACGAATGTGTGCGCCCCCCTGAATGACTCCAATGTTCTCTACTCTGTATACCGGGGCGGGCTTTGCTGCGGGACCCAACACCGGCATTCTTACTACTATTCCCATAATAGTGTGATTCGAATGTCCGCAGTCCACTGGAACTGGGTATGCTTCTGCGGCTAGTCTGAGCTGGCACGGGCTTAATGCATTCTCAAAAGGGTGGAGCGCTTGCAAGTGCTTGTTGCTGATCCAGGACGGGACCAAACCCTGTTTTAAATCCTCAAGATTACTGCGGCCCTCGCCCAATAACCACGCCCCGTACAGCACACAGGCCTCGTTTTGCGCAGCTTGATCGGACGCATTCCGATCCTCCTTAATGAGTGCATTTACCGTTCTCGCGTGTTTCTCCAGCTCAGCAATTATGTCCTTAAAGTGTAGTGTCATGGCCTGGTCCTCATGCAACTCAGAACCCACGACCTTGTTTTCGTCTGTCAATATGTTCCTTAACTGGGCTTTTAAACCGTTGATCTGTGTCTGCAGCTCCACGTTATCTAGAGCGTTGACAACAGATGTCCCGGTATTAAAAGCAGTGAATATGTCATTTACAGTACCCCTTCTTTGCCTCCCGACTCGATCCAAAACTTCTGGCGGTGTGGTGTATAATTTGTCTCTGTCGATGTCGGCAAAGTCAAATTCGTAAAATTGTCTAAACATACTGGTTAACAGGACCTGGTATAATTGTTCCGTTTCTTTGGGACACCACTCCGGCAATCTTACCTCAGTGAGATTTAAAATCACTGAGGCCACCGCGTAGTGTACCCCTTGGTACAGCACCTGACCGGTGGGTACCAATACTAAACCGTTCCCGGGTCCCTTGGTGGTGGTTGGGCACCCTCCTTTCTGGGCTAGTGCTACCGGAAGCGTGGGCAGGGGCTTGTGTGGGCGGGTGATGAGTTCAGTGGCGTTCACCGGAATAGGGGAGTATGGGGCTCCGCGCGCTCGAGTGCTAACATCCCATCTCATCCCCTTCCCTTCATCCTGCCACTGCCTCTGGAAGAAGATGGACACGCCCTTGGGGCAGACGCGTCTCGAACCCCACATACAGACATATATTCCCTCATCCGGTTCCCACCATTTGTCCCAACACACACGTAATTGTCCGTGAGTTCCCGTAATAGTCCGATGGGTATTATTACCCAGTCGCTCCCACTCGACCGTAGAGTTTCTCATGTCCTTTCCCAGCTTTCGTAGCCACCACCATCGCCTTGGTGGTACGTTCCCATTGCACACCAGACAAATCCTCTTTCCCACGGTGACGCTGACTCTGGGCTCTAGGATCCTCACTCGAGGGCACGTTAATGAAGTCTCTTGGTAGGCAAAACCGAAATTGCTGGAATATTCCGTAGAATTCGTTCCCAGCCAACCTGGCCATCTCCCTTGGTGGAAGTAGGTGGCAGTTTCCTCTACCTCTCGCTCCCCCGTCCCATCCGTTGCGATGGGGGCCGTGTCCCCGGAGCACCCGAAAATGATGACGTCCTTGGTGCGGCCTCGGTAGGCCCACCCGCACCCGATCGCCATGAACGCTACGACAATCCTTTCCATCGTATCCCAGGTATCTGTAACCAACAAAATGATGTAGCCGGGCTCCCGATAGGTGCTGGCCTAAATTAATTGGACGCGCGGGTTCCTGGACCCCGCTCCCTAACAAACACACATACCGGGCAGACTTCAAAATTGTACTCTTAACACCATATACTTTACATTCCTTAAACTATGACCATAATTACCTATCTTAACTTATGTACAGCGCCGCCCTCCGTGGGGCGGCTTTCCGAATCCCTGTGAGGTCTGTCGTGTGCCACACCCTGCGGTGGGGCTGCATTGATCTTTGGCCTTGATCCCCCGCAGCCTGTCGCTGCTGAACGGGGATCATGTCTTCCTGGGGCTGCTTTAAACCGTGGTTGGGGAGGATGGGGAGAATCTGGCCAAAATTTTCTGGGCTGGGGCGCTCGAGCTGACCTACGAGGGGCTGCTTTGGGTTGGGCTCCCGGGGCCGATGGACCTGGGGTCGTGACTGTTACCGGCACAGCCTGTGGTTCCTCCACAGCTGCCGGCTCCAGCTCCCCTTCCTCAGGCTCCGCCCCCCCGGGGTCGGGATCTGTGGCTTCCGACCCCACCTCACCTGTCCCTACAGGTAACGAGTCTCCACCCCCACTCCCTACCTCCCCCAAGCTTGAGTCGAGGGCGGGACTGCCGTCCTCTGACTCTTCCTCCTCCGTGATTGGGTCTAAAGCGAGGTTGAGCTGTTCGGGCTCTCCCCTGCCTAAATCCCATTCAAAAGATGAGACCTCCCACTCCAATGGGATGGCCTCTCCCTTCACGCAGGCTACTGCTCCAGCCTGTGTGGTCTGTGACTCTGTTACAGGCTGAGGATCTTTGTTCTCAGACCTGGTCCCCTTTGGTGGCCCTGGTGTACCCGGTTTAAACAGTTTACACTGGTTGATGTGAAACCATTTGGTACGTCGGGGCGTCTTCAATGCATAAACCATGGGGCTGGCTTTGTCTACAATGCTGTATGGCCCCATGTACAGTGGTTCAAAACTCCCTACCCTGGCGTAGTTTCGGACCATGACCTGGTCCCCGACTACCCACTCTTGTTGTTTCCGAGGTTCTAACAACAGTTTATTTCCCTGGTGCTGTCTTCCCATGTTCCCAGCCGCCTGCCCATAAATCTGTCTCAGGCGCTCCAAGAGGGTTTGGGCGAATTTGTCCCGTTTCACCTCTCGGAGCTGGCCCTCAGTGAGCACCGGGGCTAGCACATGGGTGGGTGTTCGCATGATCCTTCCAGTCATTAACTCGTGCAGGGAATACCCCGTGCTTTTGGACTGGCTGGCTCGGATCCCCATGAGGACTAAAGGCAGGACCTCCGCCCATTTCTGGGGCGAGCCCATTGTCTCTTTCCTCAGCTTTTCCTTGAGGGTCCGATTCATACGCTCAACAATCCCGGATGACTGGGGATTGTATGCTACGTGCCACTTTCCCTCAATGCCCAAGAGCCTGAGGGCGTTCTGCATTACTTGACCGGTGAACTGACTCCCTTGGTCGGACTCTACAAAACGGGGGAGTCCCCACCGTGAGAACACTTCCCGAATCAAGATCTTAGCAGTACCCAGTGCCGTAGCTGTTCTGCACGGGAAGGCTTCTACCCATTTGGTGAACACATCTACCAGGACAAGGCAGTACTTATAGCCTCCCTGGGCGGCGGGCAGGGGCCCTATGTAGTCGACCTGAATCGACTGCCATGGTCCCTCTACCCTCCTGATGTGCCCCATGGGCACCTTCCTTTTGTGGGGGTCTGGGTTGTTAGCAGCACACACAAGACAGCTTGCGCAGAACTCGCGGACATCGTCCCGAAGTCCCGGCCACCATCCCGCCTGCTCCACCCGTTGCCAGGTGACCTCAGGTCCGGGGTGTCCCGCTCCTGGACCCTCGTGGGCCAATTGCAGGAATTCCCTTCGGTGCTGCTGCGGCACAACCCACTGCTCCTTTCGGAACAGCATACCTTCCTTGACTGTGAGGGCTGCCGTACTGTACGGACCTTCTACCTGTTTGCCCTCTGTGATGGCTTTTAGGACTGCTTTTAGGGCGGGATCCAGGGTTTGGACGGTCTTTAGGTCTGGGGGCGGTGTCACCCCTGTGTTCCCGGGAATTCCCTCCCTGCCTTGGATCGCCGCCACGGGTCCGGGTTCGTATGGGTCCCAGAGAATGCCGCTGCGGGCACCCTCCCTGGCTAGCGCATCCGCCTGCTGGTTGCCCTGACTGCGGGGTTCTGTAATGGAGTGAGCCTTCACGTTATGGATGAACACCTCTCCTTTCTCCCCCACAGCTGCTAGGATCTTCTCCAGCAAGGGCTTAACTGTTAAAGGCCGCCCGTCCGCGGAGGTGTACCCGCGTCGGGACCAGATGGCGAGGTACTCCGTACACGAATTGCACGTGAACATGCTGTCTGAGCAAATCGTGTATGGGGTTGGGAAAATCTCGGGGTGGGTAACCACGTACGCCACCGCGGACAGTTCAGCCTGCTGCGCGCTCATAGTGCTGGGGAGCTTAATTGCCAGGGCAATGTTTGCCGCAGGGTCATAAACTCCACACCCTGTGAGTCGCTTGCCGTCAGCTACAGTGCTAGAACCGTCTACGTAGATCTCGCGGCCCGTGGGATGTATCCCGGCCCGTAAACCTATGTTAACTTCCCATACCCCTTCTACGGAACATTGATGGGCTGTCCCGGGATATGCCATATTGGCTGCGAGCCTTGGCGCGCAGCGGCCTTTAACTTTGAGATCCATCTGGGAAAGGAGGAGGGTCCAGCGTGCAATCCGAGCGCTGCTTACGGTCCCATCCTTAATCCTCCCGTCCAGAAGCATCTTCGTGGGGGTGTGATGGGTGAGGAGCGTAATGGGAGAGGTCCCTGTGAAGATCACTGATCTGTTCACAGCCCAATGCGTGGCCAGGAGATGCCGTTCGCAATTGGAGAAACTCCTCTCCACATCCGTGAGCACCCTGGAGGAATAAACTACTGGTCTTAGCTTGCCGTGCCGCTCTTGGAGCAGTACTGCGCTCAGGCTGTCCCCACTAGCGGCTACCTCCAGAAAGAACTCCTCTCCCCCATCTATGGCCCCTAGGGCTGGTGCGGTCTGCAGATCTCTTTCCAACTTCTCGAATGCTGCCTGGCACCCCTTCTTCAAGACCACTCGACTCCCTTGTGTAAGAGTCGAAGTAGCGGGGCCGCTGTGGCAGCATAGTCCTCGATGAAATCTCTGCAGTACCCGGTCAATCCCAAAAAGGACCTTACACCCGTTACTGTGTTGGGAATCGGCAGATCTTGTATAGATTCCCGTCTGGCCTTATCTATGGCTCTTTCCCCAGCGCGGATGGCCAGACCCAGGAATTTAACTTCCTGCTGGCCGATCTGGGCTTTCTTTGGGTTTACTTTGAAACCCTTCCTTTCTAACAGTTCCAACAATTCGGCTAACAGTGGGCCGTGCTGCTCCCTTGTATCTGTGAACAGGAGTAAGTCGTCCACATACTGCACTATCTGGTTGGGCTGGCTGAACTCTTTCAAACTCCCCGCCATACACTGATGGAAAATGCTGGGGCTGTTGTGAAAACCCTGTGGTAAGCAGTTCCAGGTGTACTGTTGCCCTTTGAAAGTAAAGGCAAACTTGTACTGGTCCTCCCGCCGCAGCGGAATGGACCAAAAACCGTTCGAGATGTCCAGCACCGTGAATGTGGTCGCCGATGCTGGAATACTCCCTATTAAGTCTGCAACTGCTGCTACCGTGGGCGCGCAGGCTGGGATATTACTATTGAGGACTCTATAGTCCACCGTGGCTCTCCACGAATTGTCCGGTTTCTTTACCGGCCATAATGGGGAGTTCACGTGGGTGGCTATCGTCCTCAATACGCCCTGCTGTACCAATGAAGATATTGCTGTCTCCATGTCGGGTTCTGCCTCCTTGGGGAAATTATACTGCTTTTGGGGTCGGATCATGGGGTCCCCGTCTACGCTGACTTCGAACCCAGTGACTCTCCCGCAGTCGTGCTTGTGGGTGGCGAACGCGGTCAGATTTTCTGACACACGCGCCTGCAAGTCCGTTGGGACGTTTGTTATCATGAGCTCGAGATCGTAACCTCCTGATGGCTTCATAGTGCACAGGGCCCCCTTTTCTTCCTTCCCCGGGATTACGACTACCTTACCTAAACCGCCCTCGGCTCCCCAGAGACAGTGATTTCTCAGGTCCACGAGGATCCCGTGTTCCACCAAGAAATCAGCCCCGAGGATGCCTTTCCCCCCCCCCTCTTTCCACTTCAATAGGATGCACGTCCATGTGGTGTGGAGCGCTCCCAACTGAATGGAGAGCGGGAGGGAGTGCGCGCCAGCCTGTGCTCTACCCGTGAAACCCGCTACTAAATATGGAGCCTGGGCGGACAGAGGTGAGGCAAAAGGTTTGTCCGTGTGGATCAAGGTACACGAAGCTCCCGTATCCAACAGGTAACTACCCCTTTGTTTCTCCACCTCCATCTCCACCACAGGTCTTCTCCAAGCGTCATAGCGGAGCGGACACAAGTAGATGGGCTGCGCGGGCGTCAGTCATTTAGGTGTTTCGGCTGGGGTCTCGGGGGCGTTAGGGCTGTTAGCAACCGCTACCTTCCCCTGCCAGGTCATCAGAGACCGCATAGTCTCCAAGACTGACTCGATCGCAGCGGGGTCCACAACCGCACCACCCCCTTCATTCGGGGCAAAGGCTACGGTTGGGTTCTGGACTGGTGTTGGGGCAGCGGCCTGCACTTGTGGTTGTGCTGGTGTTGGGGAAACTCTCGGGCCGTTGGCGACTCGGGCTTGGGCTCGATCTTGGGCTGCGGCGAACTCTCTCTCCCTCTTATCCTTCCAAGGATTCCTACAGTCCTTGCACCAATGACCCTCCTTCCCACACCCGTAACAACTGCTATTTGCTTGGGGATGGCGATTTCCCTCCTGACGCCATTCCTTTTTAGCAGAGGCTGCGGGTCTCACCTCATGCACCTTTCCTTTCACAACAGGCGTTTTCTTGCCCTTGTTGTTTCTATAACTGATCGTGAGCTGATCTAGTACTACTTCCTCCGTGGAGCGGGCGTTAGTGGGGTCAAACCATGCTTTGGCCTGTTCCTTCACTACTGGCAGGCAACCTGCTACCAGGCACCGAAGCCAGTGAGCCCTTTGTTCGCCATCCAGCCCGGCCCGGGCCGGCCCGCCCGGGCAGCTGCGCCGATACACTGGCCACAACCTGTCGGCGAAAACTCGTGGGGGTTCTCCCTCTAGCTGCACTGTCTTTTCTAAACGGAGGAACGGAGTTCCGTCCCCCTCTCCCATGATCTCCAGAATCTCATCCCGTAGCAACTCATAGTCCCTGTGCCCTCTCTTGCTCTCGTCAGGGAGACACTGGAGGAGCGAACTGTCCAGGGAGAACAGCAGCATTTTAGACTGTTCAACCCCGTCGCAGTCATTGACTGCTGCGGTCTGCTCCACGTCCCTGAAATGCACGGAGGGATCTCCTGACTCGGAGAGTTTTGGGATGTGACTTATCATCTCTCTTAGCTGTCGTGCGCTATGAGGCATTATGATCTGACTCTCAAGGGGTCCGTCATCGCCATTTTCTTCATTTGGACCGATCCTCCGGTGTCTCGTTGGACACATTGGCGCCGACCCCGACTCTACTGTCTGGGGTTGCTCTACCTCAGGGCTCTTTTCCTCTACCGTCTCCGTCTCCTGTCCCGGAGTCCAAGACTCCTCATAGGCAGGAGGCGCAGAAGGTTCGGGGGTTGGTACCCCAACTGCCTCTTGTGGAATCGGTCTTTTGGATTCCTTGGCTAGCAACAGCTGACTCGCTGGTGGATTTATGAGACACACCAACCCGTTTGCCTTCGCTAGGGCCTTTCTCAGGTCCTCTAGCTCCCGGCGGCAAGTGCTGTGGTCGGTGTTCTCAGATCTATCCTCCATGGCCATTTTATATGCTGCCCTGGCTCCCAGGAGCTTTTCCTCTTGGGCATCTACTTGTTTGGCTAGACGGGAACACCTCTCTCTCATTCTACCTTCACTGGCCTTGGCCTCCACGACCTGACATTTTAAATATTCTACCCGGGTTTCGTGGCAGCGAATTACAGAGCGGCGTTCCTGGTTCAGCGCATCAAGCGATTCAATCAGTTTTTGACCTCCCGCAACCTTTTCCTCCACGCCTTTAAGCAAGCCGTTGATCTGGACTGTCTGTGCTGCAACTACCTGGTCCAAAAGCTGGACTTGTTTCTTGTAGCACATCAGTCAGACCGCCTTTTCTACAGATTTCTTATGCTCTCTACCCGCTGTCCACTTGATGGCTGCGTCTAGCGGGCGCCTATCCCTTAGTAGATCAGATATCCATTGTTTTGTGAGGTTGACTTTTCCGAAAACATAATCTGCTATTCTTTCATCCATCACATTTCGTCTATTCAGATCTTGATCTAACACACTACTTTCCTGCTGCCAAGGTCCTGCCGCGGTCGCCATTTCTGTAGGGGGTTTCTCTTGCTCTTTCTGGTCTCCTGCCAGGCTTCGTGCAATAATTGCCCTTGAGTGGTTCGACCCACTCCCCCCCTACGGTTCTAGACCTTGGACTTAGGTGCAGAGAACAGTAGTGCAGAGAAAGAACTCAATAGACCAGGTTGAATAGCACGAAATGGATGCTTTTATTTTTAAACAGTTTGAAGCATTACAAAATACATGTCAAAGGCACAGGTTCAAGTTACTACAATCATGCACAAATTTATGAACTTGACTCTATGGAAATGGGGAACACACGGCACATCGAAAAAGGGGAAACACATTACGATTTCCCTTAACTCCCTCCCCTATACCTAAACTATGTTTCGACCTGGGGAACTTGGGATCATGCTCACCACTCTCGAAATCGCGAGAAAGGGGGTTCGCAGCCTTTTTGGCACCGCTTTCCGTCGTCACGTGGATTTGGAAACTTCTGGCGCAGTCGATATTCTCTCCTCCCTCGAGGCGGTGGGGTAGACCCAGCCTCGATGAGCGCTCGTTAAGGTTGAGATCCACCAAGTCAATTTGGGTTCATGGAGCAGACCCAGATGCAGGCTATGCACTTGGGAGAATCTTGTGGCATCGATCGCCGGTTCTCCAGAGGGTTTCTTCTCCGTCGGCCTGGGTCGTCGATGATCTCCCGACCCCAGTACCCGGGCCACCCTCGTCGTCTTCTCGTCGTGGCCGAGCCTTGTTTGGCTGAACACCGACCACGTTGTCCTTTTACCGAAACCGTCCGTCTTTAAAAAAAAAACGAAAACGTTTTCATCGATCTGCCGAAGTGGAAGAGGCGCCGATCCGGGCACCGTCCGCCCTTCGTTCGTTCCTCGTAGAAGAAAGTTCTTGAAGAAATGGAAGCCTGAAGTCGCCCAACAAGAAGCCGTGGCAGCGAAGAAGAAGTTGTTCAAGTAACCCGGAGTCCGAAGTTTTTTTAGATGGACTTTCAATCCATAGTTATACTCTTTTGGGACAGTCTTATCTCCCGCCAAATCATAGTCCTGTCTTTGTATTAATTTGGCGGGCAGAAATCTCTGCAGGGGCGCTTTGTCTTGTAACGGAGCCGGTGATAACTTAAACTGGCCTTCCTGGCCGATAATGTCTTTCAATGTCTTTTGCATTGTCACCGTGGCTCGGTTCGCATATTGATCGGTCCGGACATTTTCCTTGATGGCTGCTAAACGGTTTTTCCTTTGTACGATAAATGGGTATAAGTGTTTTTACATTGTCCGCCCATATCTTGATGGGCCACATCCTGTACTTATAATCCATTGAATATGTATGCTGTTGCTCTGAGTTTCGGTTCCCAGAGACTGGCTTTCGTGGGCTCACTGTCTTCAATCCACAAGCCTGTCTGGCTTGCAGTAACAGAAATAAAATGGTTCATAAACTGATCACGGGGCCTGGCGGCCATTTTGTATGCCCTTTTATCAAAGGTTTTTCTGTGCAAGCTTACTTTGGTCAATAAACAGTCTTATTTTATCCAGTTTTCTTGCGTGAATTTTGCTGAAAATTGCGAATCTTACACCTCCCAGACACCCCCTTTCCCCCCCTCCACCCCCTTCCCTTTCTCCCCCCTTCCCTTCCCCCTTTCCCCCACCCCCCCCTCCCCCCACTTCCCCCACTTCCCCCCACCACTTTCCCCCAACCCCCATTTCCCCCACCCCCTTTCCCCCAACCCTCCACCCCTTTCCCCCACCCCTTTCCCCCCCCACCACTTCCCCCACCCCCTTTCCCCCCATCCCTTTCCCCCACCCCCCCTTTCCCCCACCCCTCCACCCCTTTCTCCCCACCCTTTCCCCCCCACCCCTTTCCGCCTACCCCTTTCCCCCACCCCTTTCCCCCCACCCCTTTCCCCCCACCCCTTTCCTCCCCCTTTCCGCCCACACCTTTCCCCCACCCCTTTCCCCCCACCCCTTTCCCCCACCCCTCCACCCCTTTCCCCCACCCCTTTCCCCTGCACCCCTTTCCCCACCCCTTTCCCCCACCCCTTTCTCCCCAGCCTTTCCCCCCACCCCTTTCTCCCCACCCCTTTCCCCCACCCCCTTTCCCCCCACCCCTTTCCCCCACCCCCCCCTTTCCCCCCACCCCTTTCCCCCACCCCTTTTCTCCCACCCCACCCCTTTCCCCCCACCCCACCCCTTTCCCCCCAACTCACTCCTTTCCCCCCACCCCTTTCCCCCACCCCTTTCCCCCACCCCTTCCCGCCCACCCCCTTTCCCCACACCCCTTTACCCCCACCCCACCCCATCTCTCTCTACTCCCCCCAGTCTCTCTCTCTCTCTCTTCCAACAACAACATGCCCTCAAAAAACCCTCGGCACCGCCGGGCACTCCAGAGAGTATATGTCTATCAATCTATCTTATTCTCTATATAAAGCGGTACTTCTGTCCTTCTGTCTGTCTGTCTGTCTGTCTGTCCGGCTATACACACTCAAGTTATAGAGTGTACCTACATGCGCGCCACATCAGAAGAAAGCTAACGATTCCAGAACGGTCATAAGCATATTTACGTTTTGGTGAGACAAAAATTGCACCCCGCGGTATCCAAAAAAACTTTCAAAATTCCGCTCATTATCCACTCATTAGCATCGAGTGACATCAAGGTCGACCAATCGTACAGTCGAACGACCCGACGGTCGACCAATCGCTGCGTCACGGGGGAGGGTTCGTAGCGTGTGCAGGGCGGGCCATCCTAGAGTCGAGTGACAGGACGATTGACCAATCCTACACTTCAGTAACCTGATGGTTGACCAATCGGTGCGTGTGTGGGCGGGCCTTATCATTCTGAAATGAGGTGAGTGTCAGCCATCTTGATTCCTAACTACCAACTATTGATTTATTTTTCCCACTTTCTGTATGTGTGGAGGGGATTTTATCCAGCACAAATATAGTACTTAGGAGCCCAACTAGCTCATTACATAATTTGCGTGTAATAAATGAGTCCAATATGTGATTTATTTCTCTGGGCCATGTCAGTGCGGGGGCCCGGGGCCTAGGCTTCTCCAACCGCCAGCAGCGCAACTCCAGTCCCAGGCTTCCGGCCCAGACAGAGACCAACACTGGCAGAGGGGAGAGGGTCTGCTGGCTAACCCCCTCCCTTTCCCCCCACTTCCCCCCCTTCCCGCCTCCACACACCCCATCCCCCCCACACACACCCTTCCCCCCCCACACCCCCTTCCCCCCCCACACACCCCCTTCCCCCCCACACAACCCCCTTCTGCCCCCTCCGACACACCCCCTTCCCCCCCTCCCACACACCCTCTTCCCCCCCCTCCCCACACACCCACTTCCCCCCTCCCACTCACCCACGTCCCCACCTCCCACACACCCCCTTCCCCCCTCCCACACACCCCATTCCCCCCCCACACACCCACTTCCCCCTCCCACACACCCCCTTCCCCCCCCTTCCACACACCTCCTTCCCCCCCCGCACACCCACTTCCCCACTCCCACACACACCGCTTCCCCCCATCCCACCCACCCCCTTCCCCCCCTCCCACAACCCCCCTCCCACCCACACACCCCCTTCCCCCCCTCCCACACACCCCCTTCAACCCCCTCTCCCACACACCCTTTCCCCCCCCTCCCACACAAGGTCGACCAATCGTACAGTTGGGCGACCCGATGGTTGACCAATCGCTGCGTCGCGGGGGTGGGTTCATCGCGCGTGCGTGCGGGCCCTCCTAGAGTCGACTGACAGGACGATTGACCAATCCTACGCTTCAGTGACATGACGGTTGACCAATCGGTGCGTGTGTGGGCGGGCCTTATCCTTCTGAAACGAGGTGCGTGACCGCCATCTTGATTCCAAACTGTTAATTTCTTTTTCCCACTTTCTGTGTGTTTCTTTTCAAATCGACATTTCCAGCAAAAAATAATTGCTTTTATTAAATTGTTTTCAAAAAAAGTTAATTCATTTGTAAATATATTCTCTAACCTGATACTTTTTCCTACCTTTCCCCGTTTTTGTAAGGCCTCAAAGCCTGGGCCTCTCCTGCCCAGCCACGCCCGAGCTAGGTAATTGTCCCATGGCTTGTGGTAAGCTCCTCCCTCCCGCACCCCCCCCAGTCTCCCCCGTCACTTTACCCGGGGCAACGGCGTCGGCCGCGAGGGACGCAGGACAGGCACAGGGTGCGTGCGCAGCAAGCGACACACAGAAGTCCGAGGCACAGGGCGTGGGAAGCCAGCAGGTGAGATGCGGCGTCTCTCTCTCTTCCCCGCTCAGCGGTTTTGAAGCCGGATCGGGCGGGGCTCCGGAGGGCAGGGCCCTCGGGAGAGAAGGGGGCGGGGCTCGGGGAGTGCGGGGCGGGGCAGACGGGGCTCGGGAGGGCAGGGGCTCGGAAGGGGGGGAAGGGTTACCCCGGCAACTGGGCCTGGCCGTCTCTCACAAGCCTAAAGCCAG
The DNA here is from genome assembly GCF_052327205.1 of Somniosus microcephalus. NCBI lineage: Eukaryota > Metazoa > Chordata > Chondrichthyes > Squaliformes > Somniosidae > Somniosus > Somniosus microcephalus. The sequence continues at coordinate 19,497 of NW_028226476.1, forward strand.
CTCACGCCTGTTCCCGGGGCTAGGCTCCATTTGCGCCCGTGGGCCACTCGCCCTCTCTCTCTCCTTCCCTCTGTGTATCTCTCTCCTTCCCTCAGTGTCTCTCTCTCCTCTCCCCCCCTCCCCACCTTCTCTCCCTCCCTTCTCCACCCCCCTCTCTACCACCCCCTCCCCATTCTCTCCCCCCTCACCCCTTCTCTCACCCCCACTCCCCCCCACTCCCACCCATCTCGCTCCCCTCCCCCCCTCCCTCCCTCCATCCCTCCCCCCTTCACCCCTCCCTCCTCCACCCCTCCCTCCCTCCCCCTCCTCCTCTGCCCCCTCCCAACCCCCCCACCCTCCCACCACCCCCACCCTCCCCCGCTCCCACCCCCTTCCCCCCCTCCCAGTCGCTCTCTCTCTTCCCCCCAGTCGCTCTCTCTCTTCCCCCGTCACTCTCTCTCTTCCCCCCAGTCGCTCTCTCTCTTCCCCCCCATCGCTCTCTCTCTTATTCCCAGTCGCTCTGTCTCTTCACCCAGTCGCTCTCTCTCTTCCCCCCAGTCGCTCTCTCTCTTCTCGCCAGTCACTCTCGCTCTTCCCCCCAGTCGCACTCTCTCTTCCCCCCAGTCGCTCTCTCTCTCACCCCATCTCTCTCTCTCTCTCTTCCCCCCAGTCGCTCTCTCTTCCCCCCAGTTGCTCTCTCTCATCCCCCAATCGCTCTCTCTCTTCCCCGCAGTCGCTCTCTCTCTTCCCCCAGTCGCTCTCTCTGTTCCCTCCAGTCGGTCTCTCTCTTCCCCCCAGTCGCTCTCTCCCTTCCCCCCAGTCGCTCTCTCCCTTCCCCCCAGTCGCTTTCTCTCTTCCCCCCAGTCGCTCTCTCGCTTCCCCCAGTCACTCTCTCTCTTCCCCCCAGTTGCTCTCTCTCTCCCCTCCCGTCTCTCTCTCTCTTCCCATCTCTCTCTCTCTCTCTTCCCCCCAGTCGCTCTCTCTCTTCCCCCAAGTCGCTCTCTCACTTCCCCCCAGTCGCTCTCTCTCTTCCCCCCAGTCGCTCTCTCTCTTCCCCCCAGTCGCTCTCTCTCTTCCCCCCAGTCGCTCTCTATCTTCCCCACAGTCACTGTCTCTCTTGTAGGGGGTTTCTCTTGCTCGTTCTGGTCTCCTACCAGGCTTCGTGCAATAATTACCCTTGAGTGGTTCGACCCACTCTTCCCTACGGTTCTAGACCTTGGACTTAGGTGCAGGGAACTGTAGTGTAGAGAAAACTCAATAGACCAGGTTGAATAGCACGAAATGGATGCTTTTATTATTAAACAGTTTGCAGCTTTAAGAAATACATGTCATAAGCACAGATTAATGTAACTACAAGCATACACATATCTATAAACTTAACTCTATGGAAATGGGGAACACACGGCACATCGAAAAAGGGGAAACACATTACGATTACCCTTACCCCCTCCCCTAGACCTTGACTAAGTTTCGACTTGAGGAACTCGGAATCATGCTCACCACTTTCAGACTCGCAAAAGAGGGGGTTCGCAGCCCCTTTGGCACAGCTTTCCGTCGTCATGTGGATTTGGAAACTTCTGGCGCAGCTTGTTTTTCTCTCTCTCAGGCGATGAGGCAGCGGACACAGCCTCGATGAGCGCTCGTCATGACTGCTCAGTCACCGATCCCTGGTCGAATGGTATGTTGAGGCCCTGGAGGGCTAGGCCCGGAATGTCCTTTTTCTCCGGCCTGGATCGTCGGTTTTCCTGAGGGTGTCTTCTTCTTCGGCCTGGGTCGTCGATGATCTCCCGACAAAAGTCCCCGGGCCACCCTCGTCGTCTTCTCGTCGTGGCCGAGCCTTGCCTGGCCGAACACCGACCACGTTCCGAAACCGAAGTGCCTAACCGAAGAGTCCGTCCTGAATTTTTGAATCGCAATTGCTGAATCGTGTTCCCCAAGCGTAAAGCCTGGATCGTGAAGCGAAGCGTCCTGATGGACTTTTCAATCCATAGTTATACCTTTTTGGGACAGTCTTATCTCCCGCCAAATCATAGTCCAGTCTTTGTAATATTTTTGGCTGGCAGAAATCTCTACAGGGGCGCTTTGTCTTGTAACGGGAGCCGGTGATAGCTTAACTGGCCTTCCTGGCCGATAATGTCTTTTACTTTGTCACCGTAACTCGGTTCGCATATTGATCGGCCTGGAGATTGCCCTTGATGGCTGTTAAACGGTCTTTCCTTTGTACAGTAAATGGGTTTAAGTGTTCATTCAATTGTCCGCCCATTTCTTGATGGGCCCCATCCTGTTACCTGAAACTGTCTTGTACTTAGAATCCAATTAATATGTATGCTCAGTTCCCTGAGTTTCGGTTTCCCGATACTGGCTTTCGCGGGCTTACTGTCCTCAATCCACAAGCCTGTCTGGCTTGCAGTAACAGAAATCAAATGGTCCCAGAAACTGATCACGAGGTCCGGCGGCCATTTTGTATGCACCTTTTTATCAAAGGTTTTTCTGTACACGGTTAATCTTGGTCAATAAACTGTCTTATTAACACTGTTTTGTTGCGTGATTAAATTACGGAAATTTCGAATCTTACAGTCCACCCTGTGATACTGATAGCTTGCTTAAAGTATCAATAATCCTTGGTGAGCAAATTTTCCTGATTCCTCACGTCCTAACATTCCCGGTAATTAACTATCTATGACCTCCACGACACATGCAGTTCCCATTTCAGAAAAAAAATTACCTTGTGTACAGTTGGACAATCATAGGCAGTATTATCTTATACTATAACACATTCATTTATTCAGATGTGAAGGGGCCGATACCATTTACACCACCTGCATACACCTTTTATTAATCAAAAAAAACAGAAAATCTTTCCAACGGCTATAACACAACAGTATCCATACACTCAAAACATACAGTAACTAAAACCAAGAGTGGAGGAACGCATTAACCTATAATACTTAGTAACTTACACTGGGGTGCCCTCTTCCCCCACTCGTACATAGCGTTCTCTCCACTCTCCTGTGTTCTCGTGCCTCTGGAGGCATTTGCCTCTCTTGCAATGCACGAACAATAAAAATATTACGATTAAAACCTGACACACTACTAGGATGTGGGATGCTATTCTAATCCAGGCCGGGATTTCTATATTGGTGAACAGTTCCCACCATGGTGGGGTGACTATGTCCAATATGTCCTTCCTTATCTCTAATGTCTTCTGCTCCAGTGTGTAGAAATGCTTCTGTGAAACTATAACGGCTTTTAAAATCTTGGTGAGGTGTTCGAGAAGAGGGGGAATGACATAACCAAAATGCGTGACGAATCGCTGAAAGTCCATGAAATTCTCTTTTACAGTGAGGTGAACGGTGGAGGGTGCAAGAATGGGGACAATCCGTTGTTGTGCCACTTGAACTTCAGCCCTGGGTTTGAAACAGAAACTGCTGTCACTGACCGGACACCACTCGTGCTGTCCGTGGCGGTAGTGAGGCGCTGCAGTGGTGACACAGTATGTCCCACCTACGATATATGCCACCTGCGGGGGCACATGGTCCTTTGCCATTGCCTCCATGGTGCAATTTATCGGCTTCGCGCTAGCAGCTCTGAACTTGCACTGTGGTTTCAAAAAGGCGTTCATGTGCTGGGGACACAGGATGATGTGTGCTCCCCGGCTATGACACCCCGAGAGGTCAGTGCCTGTCATCGTACGCTCCCATCTGATGACATAAGGCGGGACCACTGCGTAACGAATGTGTGCACCCCCCTGAATGACTCCAATGTTCTCCACCCTGTATACCGGGGCGGGCTTTGCTGCGGGACCCAACACCGGCATCCTCACCACTATTCCCATGATAGTGTGGTTTGAGCGTCCGCAGTCCACTGGGACTGGGTATGCCTCTGCAGCTAGTCTGAGCTGGCACGGGCTTAATGCATTCTCAAAGGGGTGGAGCGCTTGCAAGTGCTTGTTGCTGATCCAGGACGGGACCAAACCTTGTTTTAAATCCTCCAGATTACTGCGGCCCTCGCCCAGTAACCACGCCCCGTATAGCACACAGGCCTCGTTCTGCGCAGCCTGATCGGACGCGTTCCGATCCTCCTTAATGAGCGCATTTACCGTTCTAGCGTGTTTCTCCAGCTCAGCAATTATTTCCTTTAAGTATAGTGTCATGGCTTGGTCCTCATGCAGCTCAGAACCCACTACCTTATTCTCGCTTGTCAGTATGTTCCTTAACTGGGCCTTTAAACCATTGATCTGTGTCTGCAGCTCCATGTTGTCTAGAGCGTTGACAACAGACGTTCCGGTGTTAAAAGCAGTGAAAATATCATTTACAGTACCCCTTCTTTGCCTTCCAACCCGATCCAAAACTTCCTGTGATGTGGTGTATAATTTGGCCTTGTCGATGTCGGCAAAGTCAAACTCGTAAAATTGTCTGAACATTCGGGTTAACAGGACCTGGTACAACTGCTCCGTTTCCCTGGGACACCACTCAGGCAATTGTACCTCAGTGAGGTTTAAAATCACTGAGGCCACCGCATAGTGTACCCCTTGGTACAGCATCTGACCGGTGGGTACCAATACTAGACCGTACCCGGTCCCTTTGTGGTGGTGGGGCACCCTTCCTTCTGGGCTAGTGCTACCGGAATCATGGGCAGGGGCTTGCGTGGGTGGGTGATGAGTTCAGTGGCGTTTACTGGAATCGGGGAGTATGGGGCTCCGCACGCCCGAGTGCTGACATCCCATCTCATCCCCTTTCCTTCATCTTGCCACTGCCTCTGGAAAAAGATGGATACGCCCTTGGAGCAAACGCGTTTCGAACCGCACATACAGACATATATCCCTTCATCTGGTTCCCACCATTTGTCCCAACACACACGTAATTGTCCGTGAGTCCCCGTAATTGTCTGATGGGTATTGTTACCCAGTCGTTCCCACTCGATGGTAGAGTTCTTCATGTCCTTCCCCAGCTTTCGTAACCACCACCATCTACTTAGCGGTACGTTCCCATTACACACCAAACAGATCCTCTTTCCCACGGTAACGCTGACTCTGGGTGCAAGGATCCTCACCCGAGGGCACATTAACGAAGTCTCTTGGTAGGCGAAACCGAAATTGCTGGAGTATTCCGTAGAATTCGTTCCCAGCCAACCTGGCCATCTCCCTTGGTGGAAGTATGTGGCGGTTTCCTCAACCTCTCGCTTCCCCATCCCATCCGTCGCGATGGGGGCTGTGTCCCCGGAACATCCGAACATGATGACGTCCTTGGTGCGGCCCCGGTAGGCCAGCCCGCACCCGATCGCCGCGAGTATCACGAGAATCCTCTCCATCGTATCTCTGGTTTCTGTAATCGATAAGATGATGTAGCCAGGCTCCCAATAGGTGCTGGCTTAATTAAACGGACGCTGGGGTCCACTGACCCCGCTTCCAAACAACCACACATTCTGGGCAGACTTCGAAAACTACCTTTTAAACATCCCCACCATCTTAAACATTACACACCTTAAACTATCATTACAATTACCTAACTTAACTTATCATTACCTAACACCTATGTACAGCGCCGCCCTCCTTCGGGCGGCCTACATAATTCCTGTGAGGGCTGCAGCGTGCTGCTTCCTGTGGCGGGGCTGCACTGACCTTCGGCTTTGATCCCCCGCAACCTGTCGCTGCTGAACGGGAATCGTGCCTTTCTTGGGCTGCTCTGGACCGAGGTTGGGGAAGATAGGGAGAATTTGGCCATTGCTTTCTGGGCTGGGGCGTTCGAGTCGACCTACGAGGGGCTGCCTCGTGTGAGGCTCCCAGGGCTGACGGACCGGGGGTTGGGACTTTCACCGTCACAGCCTGTGGTTCCACCACAACTGCCGGCTCCGGCTCCCTTCCCTCAGGCTCCGCCCCCCCGGGGCCGGAATCTGTGGCGTCCGACTCCACCTCACCTGTCCCTACAGGTAGTGAGTCTCCGCCCCAATCCCTACCTCCCCTAAGCTTGAGTCGAGGGCGGGATCTTCGTCCTCTGACTCATCCTCCTCCGTGATCGGGTCAAGGGCGGGGCCGAGCCATGCGGGCTCCTCCTCGTCCGAATCCCAAATCAGAGGGGAGACCTCCCACTCCAATGGGATGACTCCTCCCTTCACGCAGGCCACTGTTCCAGCCTGTGTGGTCTGTGACTCTGTCGCAGGCTGAGGATTTTTGTCCTCAGACCTGGCCACTGTTGTTGGCCCTTGTGCACCCGACTTAAACAGTTTGCACTGGTTAATGTGAAACCATTTAGTACGTCGGGGCACCTTCACTGCATAAACCATGGGGCTGGCCTTGTCTACAATGCTGTAAGGCCCCATGTACAGTGGTTGAAAACTCCCCACCCGGGCATAGTTCCTAACCATGACCTGGTTTCCGACTTCCCACTCTTGTTGCTTACGAGGTTCCAGCAACAGTCGATTTCCCTGATGCTGTCTCACCATGTTCCCAGCTGCCTGCCCATAAATCTGTTTCAGGCGCTCCAAGAGGGTTTGGACGAACTTGTCTCGCTTCACCTCTTGGAGCTGGCACTCAGTGAGCACCGGGACTAGTACATGGGTGGGTGTTCGCATGATCCTTCCAGTCATTAATTCGTGCGGGGAGTACCCCGTACTTTTGGGCTGGCTGGCCCGGATCCCCATGAGGACTAAAGGCAGGACCTCCGCCCATTTCTGGGGCGAGCCCATTGTCTCTTTCCTCAGCTTTCCCTTGAGGGTCCGATTCATGCGTTCAACAATCCCGGATGACTGGGGATTGTACGCTACGTGCAACTTCCCTTCAATGCCCAAGAGCATGAGGGTGTTCTGCATCACTTGACCGGTGAACTGACTCCCTTGGTCGGACTCAACAAAACGGGGGAGCTCCCACCGTGAGAACACTTCCCGGATCAAGATCTTGGCAGTACCCAGTGCCGTAGCTGTTCTGCACGGGAAAGCTTCTACCCATTTGGTGAACACATCCACCAGGACAAGGCAATACTTATAGCCGCTTTGGGCGGCGGGCAGGGGCCCTATGTAGTCGACCTGAATCGACTGCCATGGTCCCTCTACCCTCCTGATGTGCTCCATGTGCACCTTCCTTTTCTGGGGGTCTGGGTTGTTTGCAGCGCACACAAGACAGCAAGACAGCTCGCACAGAACTCGTGGACATCGTCCCTAAGTCCTGGCCACCATCCCGCCTGCTCTACCCGTTGCCAGGTAACCTCAGGCCCGGGGTGTCCTGCCCCTGGACCCTCATGGGCCAGTTGAAGGAATTCCCTCCGGTGCTGCTGCGGCACAACCCACTGTTCCTCTCGGAACAGCATGCCTTCCTTGACTGCGAGGGCTGCCGTACTGTATGGACCCTCTACCTGCTTGCCCTCAGTAATGGCTTTGAGGACTGCTTTTAGGGCGGGATCCAGGGTCTGGACGGTTTTTAGGTCCAGGGGTAGTGTCACCCCTGTGTTCCCTGGAGTTCTCTGCCCATCTCGGATCGCTGCCACGGGTCCGGGTCCATAGGGGTCCGAGAAAATGCCGTTGCGGGCACCCTCCCTGGCTAGCGCATCCGCCTGCTGGTTGCCCTGACTGCGGGGTTCTGTGGTGGAATGAGCCTTCACCTTGTGGATGAACACCTCCCCTTCCTCCCCCACATCTGCCAGGATCTTTTCCAGCAAGGGCTTAACTGTTAAAGGCCGTCCGTCCGCGGAGGTATATCCGCGGCGGGACCAGGTGGCGAGGTATTCCGTACACGAATTGCACGTGAACATGCTGTCCGAGCAAATCGTGTATGGGGTTGGGAAGATCTCGGGGTGGGTAACCACGTACGCCACCGCGGACAGTTCAGCTTGCTGTGCGCTCATAGTGCTGGGGAGCTTAATTGCCAAGGCAATGTTTGCCGTAGGGTCATAAACTCCACACCCTGTGAGTCGTTCGCCAGCAGATACCGTGCTGGAACCGTCTACATAGATCTCGCGGCCTGTGGGGTGTATCCCGGCCCGTAAACCTATGTCGACCTCCCATACCCCTTCTACGGAACACCGATGGGCTGTTCCGGGATATACCATGTTGGCTGCGAGCTTCGGCTCGCAGAGACCTTTAACTTTGAGATCCATCTGGGAAAGGAGGAGGGTCCAGCGCGCAATCCGAGCGCTGCTTACAGTCCCATCCTTAATCCTTCCATCCAGAAGCATCTTTGTGGGGGTGTGATGGGTGAGGAGAGTGATGGGGGAGGTTCCTGTGAAGATCACTGATCTGTTCACAGCCCAATGCGTGGCCAGGAGATGCCGTTCGCAATTGGAAAAACTCCTCTCCACATCTGTAAGCACCCTGGAGGAATAGACCACTGGTCTCAGCTTGCTGTGTCACTCCTGGAGCAGCACGGCGCTCAGGCTGTCCCCACTAGCGGCCACCTCCAGGAAAAACTCCTCCCCCCCATCTATGGCCCCTAGGGCTGGCGCGGTCTGCAGATCCCTTTTCAACTTCTCGAATGCTGCCTGACACCCCTCACCCCAAGACCACTTGACTCCTTTGTGTAAGAGTCGGAGTAGCGGGGCTGCTGTGGCTGCATAGTCCTCGATGAAATCCCTGCAGTACCCGGTCAACCCCAAAAAGGACCTTACACCCGTTACTGTGTTAGGGATCGGTAGATCTTGCACCGATTCCCGTCTAGCCTTATCTATGGCTCTTTCTCCAGCGCGCATGGCCAGACCCAGGAATTTCACCTCCTGCTGGCCGATCTGTGCTTTCTTTGGGTTTACTTTAAAACCCTTTCTTTCCAGCAGCTCCAATAATTCGGCTAATAGTGGGCCGTGCTCCTCCCTTGAGTCCGTGAACAGGAGTAAGTCGTCCACATACTGCACTATCTGATTGGGCTGGCTAAATTCTTTTAAACTTCCTGCCATGCACTGATGGAAAATGCTGGGGCTGTTGTGAAAACCCTGTGGCAAGCAGTTCCAGGTGTACTGTTGTCCTTTAAAAGTAAAGCCAAACTTGTACTGATCCTCCCGCTGCTGCGGAATGGACCAAAAACCATTCGAGATATCCAGCACCGTGAACGTGGTCGCCGATGCTGGAATACTCCCTATTAGGTCGGCAACTGCTGCTACCGTGGGCGCGCAGGCTGCGATGTTACTGTTGAGGACTCTATAGTCCACCGTGGCCCTCCACGAATTGTCCGGCTTCTTTACCGGCCATAATGGGGAGTTCACGTGAGTGGCTATTGGTCTCAACACGCCCTGCTGCACCAAGGAAGATATTGCTGTCTCCATGTCGGGTTCTGCCTCCTTGGGGAAGTTATACTGTTTTTGGGGTCGGATCATGTGGTCCCCATCTACGCTGACCTCAAACCCGATGACCCTCCCACAGTCGTGCTTGTGGGTGGCAAACGCGGTCAGGTTTTCCCGACACACACGCTTGCAAGTCCGTTGGGACGTCCGCGACCAGAAGCTCGAGGTCGTAACCCCCTGACGGCTTCATGGTGCACAGGGTCCCCTTTTCTCCTCTTCCTGGGATTACAACTACCTTGCCCAACCCATTCTCGGCTCCCCAGAGACAGTGATTTCTAAGGTCCACGAGGATCCCGTGTTCCACCAAGAAATCAGCCCTGAGGATACCTTTCCCACCCCCCTCATTCCACTTCAATGGGATGCACGTCCATGTGGTGTGGAGTGCTCCCAAATGAATGGAGAGCGGGATGGAGTACGCGCCAGCCTGTTCTATGCCTGTGAAACCCGCTACTGAGAATGGAGCCTGGGTAGATAGAGGTGAGGCAAAAGGCTTAGCTGTGTGGATCACGGTGCATGATGCTCCCGTATCCAACAGGTAACTACCCTTTTCCTTCTCCACCTCCATCTCCACAACGGGTCTTCTCCACGCGTCATAGCGGAGCGGACACAGGTAGATGGGCTGCGCGGGCTTCAGTCATTTAGGCGCTTCGGTTGGGGTTGGGGAAGCAACAGGGCTGTTGACGACTGCCACCTTCCCCTGCGAGGTCATTAGAGACCGTATTGCCTCTAAAACCGACTCGATCGTATCGGGATGGATCGACACATCGGCTCCCCTCTCCCGGACGGGCGCTTGGGCTGGGGCTGGGGAAGTTTTTCCCTTTAAATCCTTCCAGGGATTTTTACAGTCTCGGCGCCAATGACCCTCCTTTCCACACCCGTAACAACTGCTCTTGGCTTGGGGGGCGTGATTCCCCTCCTGATGCCATTCCTTTTTAGCAGGAGCTGCGGGCCTCACCTCATGCACCTTTCCTTTTGAGGAAGGCACATCCCTACTCTTGTTGTTCCTGTAACTTATCGTGAGCTGATCAAGTACTATGTCCTCCGTGGAGCGGGGGTTAGTGGGGTCAAACCATGCTTTGGCCTGCTCCCTCACCGGCGGCAAGCAATTGGCGACCAGACACCGGAGCCAATGAGCCCTTTGGTCATCATTTAGCGCGTTCCGGTCCGGTCCTCCCGGGCAGCTGTGCCGATACACTGGCCACAACCTTCCGGCGAAAACCCGTGGGGGATCTCCCTCTAGCTGTACCGTCCTTTCCAATCGGAGGAACAGAGTTCCGTCACCCTCCCCTATAATCTCCAGGATCTCATCCCGTATCTCCTCGTACGTCTTTCACCCTCTTTTGCTCTCGTCAGGGAGACACTGGAGGAGCGAGCTGTCCAGGGAGAACAGCAGCATTTTGGACAGTTCGGCCCCATCGCAGTAATTAACTGCTGCGGTTTGCTCCACGTCCCTAAAATGCACGGAGGGATCTCCTGACTCGGTGAGTTTCGGGATGTTACTGATCATTTCCCTTAGCTGTCGTGCGCTATGGGGCATTATGATCTGATTCATGAGGGGTCCGTCATCGCCATTGTCTTCGTTCGGACCGAGCCTCTGGTGTCGCGTGGGACACATCGGCGCCTGTCCCGACCCTACTAACTGTTGTTGCTCTACCTCAAGAACCCCTGTGTCTGACTTCTCCGTTTCCTTCCCCGGAGTCCAAGACTCAGTATAGGCGGGAGGTGCTGAGGGCTCGGGGGCTGGTACCCTAACTCCCTCCTGTGGAATTGGTCTTTTGGATTCCTTGGCTAACAGTAACTGGCTCGCTGGCGGGTTTATGAAACACACCAAGCCGGTTGCCTTTGCTAGGGCCGTTCTCAGGTCCTCTAGCTCCCTGTGACAAGCGCTGTGATCGGTGTTCTCAGACCTATCCTCCATGGCCATCTTATAAGCTGCCCTAGCCCCCAAGATTCTTTCCTCCTGTGTCGCTATCTGCTTAGCTAGGCGGAAACACCTCTCTTTCATTTTACCTTCACTGGCCTTGGCCTCAATGACCTGACATTCCAAATACTCTATCCGGGTCTCATGGCAGTGAGTTGCGGATTGGCGCTCCTGATTCAGCGCGTTAAGCGATTGAATCAGTTTCTGACCTCCTGCAACCTTTTCCTCTACTTCTGTAAGCAGCCCTTTGATCTGGGCTGTCTGTGCCACAACGACCTGGTCCAAAAGCTGGACTTGCTTCTTGTAACACGTCAGCCAGACCGCCTTTTCTACCGATTTCTTATGCTCTTTACGTTCTGTCCACTTGATGGCTGCGTCTAGCGGGTGCCTATCTCTCAATAGGTCAGATATCCACTGTTTTGTAAGGTTTACCTTCCCAAAAACATAATCCGCTATTCTCTCATCCATCACATTTCGCTTATTCAAACCTTGATCTAACACGCTACATTCCTGCTGCCAAGGTCCTGCCGCGGTCGCCATCTCTGTAGGGGGTTTCTCTTGCTCGTTCTGGACTCCTACCAGGCTTCGTGCAATAATTACCCTTGAGTGGTTCGACCCACTCTCCCCTACGGTTCTAGACCTTGGACTTAGGTGCAGGGAACTGTAGTGCAGAGAAAACTCAATAGACCAGGTTGAATAGCACGAAATGGATGCTTTTATTATTAATCAGTTTGCAGCTTTAAGAAATACATGTCATAAGCACAAATTAATGTAACTACAAGCATACACATATCTATAAACTTAACTCTATGGAAATGGGGAACACACGGCACATCGAAAAAGGGGAAACACATTACAATTACCCTTACCCCCTCCCCTAGACCTAGACTAAGTTTCGGCTTGAGGAACTCGGAATCATGCTCACCACTTTCAGACTCGCAAAAGAGGGGGTTCGCAGCCCCTTTGGCACAGCTTTCTGTCGTCACGTGGATTTGGAAACTTCTGGCGCAGCTTGTTTTTCTCTCTCTCAGGCGATGAGGCAGCGGACACAGCCTCGATGAGCGCTCGTCATGACTGAATCCGTTAAAAGTTGTTGAAGAACCGGATGTCCATGGGAGACTCAGTCACCGATCCCTGGTCGAATGGTATGTTGAGGCCCTGGAGGGCTAGGCCCGGAATGTCCTTTTTCTCCGGCCTGGATCGTCGGTTTTCCTGAGGGTGTCTTCTTCTTCGGCCTGGGTCGTCGATGATCTCCCGACAAAAGTCCCCGGGCCACCCTCGTCGTCTTCTCGTCGTGGCCGAGCCTTGCCTGGCCGAACACCGACCACGTTCCGAAACCGAAGTGCCTAACCGAAGAGTCCGTCCTGAATTTTTGAATCGCAATTGCTGAATCGTGTTCCCCAAGCGTGAAGCCTGGATCGTGAAGCGAAGCGTCCTGATGGACTTTTCAATCCATAGTTATACCTTTTTGGGACAGTCTTATCACCCGCCAAATCATAGTGCAGTCTTTGTAATATTATTGGCGGGCAGAAATCTCTACAGGGGCGCTTTGTCTTGTAACGGGAGCCGGTGATAGCTTAACTGGCCTTCCTGGCCGATAATGTCTTTTACTTTGTCACCGTAACTCGGTTCGCATATTGATCGGCCTGGAGATTGCCCTTGATGGCTGTTAAACGGTCTTTCCTTTGTACAGTAAATGGGTTTAAGTGTTCATTCAATTGTCCGCCCATTTCTTGATGGGCCCCATCCTGTTACCTGAAACTGTCTTGTACTTAGAATCCAATTAATATGTATGCTCAGTTCCCTGAGTTTCGGTTTCCCGATACTGGCTTTCGCGGGCTTACTGTCCTCAATCCACAAGCCTGTCTGGCTTACAGTAACAGAAATCAAATGGTCCCAGAAACTGATCACGAGGTCCGGCGGCCATTTTGTATGCACCTTTTTATCAAAGGTTTTTCTGTACACGGTTAATCTTGGTCAATAAACTGTCTTATTAACACTGTTTTGTTGCGTGATTAAATTACGGAAAATTTCGAATCTTACACTCTTCCCCCCCAGTCGCTCTCTCTCTTCCCCCCAGTCGCTCTCTCTCTTCCCCCCAGGCGCTCTCTCTCTTCCCTCCAGTCGCTCTCTCTCTTCCCCCCAGTCGCTCTCTCTCTTCCCCCCAGTCGCTCTCTCTCTTCCCCCCAGGCACACTCTCTCTTCCCCCCCAGACGCTCTCTCTCTTCCCCCCAGTCGCTCTCTCTCTACCCTCCAGTCGCTCTCTCTCTTCCCCCCAGTCGCTCTCTCTCTTCCCCATAGTCGCTCTCTCTCTTCCCCCCAGTCGCTCTCTCTCTTCCCCCCAGTCGATCTCCCTCTTCCCCCCAGTCGCTCTCTCTTCCCCCCAGTCGGTCTCTCATCCCCCCAGTCGATCTCCCTCTTCCCCCCAGTCGCTCTCTCTTCCCCCCAGTCGGTCTCTCATCCCCCCAGTCGCTCTCTCTCTTCCCCCCAGTCGCTCTCACTCTTCCCCCAGTCGCTCTATCTCTTCCCCCCAGTCGCTCTCTCTTCCCCCCAGTCGATCTATCTCTTCCCCCCAGTCGCTCTCTCTCTTCCCCCCAGTCGCTCTCTCTCTTCCCCCCAGTCGCTCTCTCTCTTCCCCCCAGTCGATCTGTCTCTTCCCCCAGTCGCTCTCACTGTTCCCCCCAGTCGATCTCCCTCTTCCCCCCAGTCGCTCTCTCTTCCCCCCAGTCGGTCTCTCATCCCCCCAGTCGCTCTCTCTCTTCCCCCCAGTCGCTCTCACTCTTCCCCCAGTCGCTCTATCTCTTCCCCCCAGTCGCTCTCTCTTCCCCCCAGTCAATCTATCTCTTCCCCCCAGTCGCTCTCTCTCTTCCCCCCAGTCGCTCTCTCTCTTCCCCCCATCGCTCTCTCTCTTCCCCCCAGTCGCTCTCTCTCTACCCTCCAGTCGCTCTCTCTCTACCCTCCAGTCGCTCTCTCTCTTCCCCCCAGTCGCTCTCTCTCTTCCCCATAGTCGCTCTCTCTCTTCCCCCCAGTCGCTCTCTCTTCACCCCAGTCGCTCTCTCTTCCCCCCGTCGCTCTCTCTCTTCCCCCCAGTCGCTCTCTCTTCCCCCCAGTCGCTCTCTCTCTTCCCCCCAGTCGCTCTCTCTCTTCCCCCCAGTCGCTCTCTCTCATCCCCCCAGTCGCTCTCTCTCTTCCCCCCAGTCGATCTGTCTCTTCCCCCAGTCGCTCTCACTGTTCCCCCCAGTCGATCTCCCTCTTCCCCCCAGTCGCTCTCTCTTCCCCCCAGTCGGTCTCTCATCCCCCCAGTCGCTCTCTCTCTTCCCCCCAGTCGCTCTCACTCTTCCCCCAGTCGCTCTATCTCTTCCCCCCAGTCGCTCTCTCTTCCCCCCAGTCAATCTATCTCTTCCCCCCAGTCGCTCTCTCTCTTCCCCCCAGTCGCTCTCTCTCTTCCCCCCATCGCTCTCTCTCTTCCCCCCAGTCGCTCTCTCTCTACCCTCCAGTCGCTCTCTCTCTACCCTCCAGTCGCTCTCTCTCTTCCCCCCAGTCGCTCTCTCTCTTCCCCATAGTCGCTCTCTCTCTTCCCCCCAGTCGCTCTCTCTTCACCCCAGTCGCTCTCTCTTCCCCCCGTCGCTCTCTCTCTTCCCCCCGTCGCTCTCTCTCTTCCCCCCAGTCGCTCTCTCTCATCCCCCCAGTCGCTCTCTCTCTTCCCCCCAGTCGATCTGTCTCTTCCCCCAGTCGCTCTCACTGTTCCCCCCAGTCGATCTCCCTCTTCCCCCCAGTCGCTCTCTCTTCCCCCCAGTCGGTCTCTCATCCCCCCAGTCGCTCTCTCTCTTCCCCCCAGTCGCTCTCACTCTTCCCCCAGTCGCTCTATCTCTTCCCCCCAGTCGCTCTCTCTTCCCCCCAGTCGATCTATCTCTTCCCCCCAGTCGCTCTCTCTCTTCCCCCCAGTCGCTCTCTCTCTTCCCCCCGTCGCTCTCTCTCTTCCCCCCAGTCACTCTCTCTCTTCCCCCCAGTCGTTCTCTCTCTTCCCCCCAGTTGCTCTCTCTCTTCCCCCCAGTCGCTCTCTCTCTTCACCTCGTCACTCTCTATTTCCCGCAGTCACTCTCTCTCTTCCCCCCGTCGCTCTCTCTCTTCCCCCCAGTCGCTCTCTCTCTTCCCCCCGTCGCTCTCTCTCTTCCCCCCAGTCGTTCTCTCTCTTCCCCCCAGTCGTTCTCTCTCTTCCCCCCAGTAGCTCTCTCTCTTCCCCCCAGTCGCTCTCTCTTCACCCAGTCACTCTCTCTCTTCCCCCCAGTCGCTCTCTCTCTTCCCCACAGTCGCTCTCTCTCTGCACCCCAGTCGCTCTCTCTCGTCCCCCCAGTCGCTCTCTCTCTTCCCCAGTTGCTGTCTCTCTTCCCCCCAGTCACTCTCTCTCTTCCCCCCAGTCACTCTCTCTCTTCCCCCTGTCGCTCTCTCTCTCTTCCCCCTGTCGCTCTCTCTCTTCCCCCTGTCGCTCTCTCTCTTCCCCCCAGTCGCTCTCTCTCCCCTCCCGTCTCTCTCTCTCTTCCCATCTCTCTCTCTCTCTCTTCCCCCCAGTCGCTCTCTCTCTTCCCCCCAGTCGCTCTCTCTCTTCCCCCATTCGCTCTCTCTCTTCCCCCCAGTCGCTCTCTCTCTTCCCCCCAGTCGCTCTCTCTCTCTTCCCCCATTCGCTCTCTCTCTTCCCCCCAGTCGCTCTCTCTCTTCCCCCCAGTCGCTCTCTCTCTTCCCCCAGTCGCTCTTTCTCTTCCCCCAGTCGCTCTTTCTCTTCCCCCCAGTCGCCCGCTCTCTTCCCCCCAGTCGCCCGCTCTCTTCCCCCCAGTCGCTCTCTCTTCCCCCCAGTCGCTCTCACTTCCCCCCAGTCGCTCTCTCTCTTCCCCCCAGTCGCTCTCTCTCTTCCCCACAGTCGCGCTCTCTCTCTGCACCCCAGTCGCTCTCTCTCGTCCCCCCAGTCGCTCTCTCTCTTCCCCAGTTGCTGTCTCTCTTCCCCCCAGTCACTCTCACTCTTCTCCCCAGTCACTCTCTCTCTTCCCCCCAGTCGCTCTCTCTCTTCCCCCCAGTCGCTCTCTCTCTTCCCCACAGTCGCTCTCTCTATGCCCCCCAGTCGCCCTCTCTCTTCCCTCCAGTCGCACTCACTCTTCCCCCCAGTCGGTCTCTCTCTTCCACCCAGTCGCTCTCTCTCTTCCCCCAGTCGCTCTCTCTCTTCCCCGCAGTAGCTCTCTCTCTTCCCCCCAGTCGCTCCCTCTCGTCCCCCCAGTCGCTCCCTCTCGTCCCCCCAGTCGCTCCCTCTCGTCCCCCCAGTCGCTCTCTCTCTTCCCTCCAGTCGCTCTCTCTCTTCCCTCCAGTCGCTCTCTCTCTTCCCCCTGTCGCTCTCTCTCTTCCCCCTGTCGCTCTCTCTCTTCCCCCCAGTCACTCTCCTCTTCCCCCCAGTCACTCTCTCTCTTCCCCCACGTCGGTCTCTCTCCCCTCCTGTCTCTCTCTCTCTTCCCATCTCTCTCTCTCTCTCTTCCCCCCAGTCGCTCTCTCTCTTACCCCCAGTCATTCTCTCTCTTCCCCCCAGTCGCTCTCTCTCTTCCCCCCAATCGCTCTCTCTCTTCCCCCCAGTCGCTCTCTCTCTTCCCCCCCAGTCGCTCTCTCTTCCCCCCAGTGGCTCTCTCTCTTCCCCCCAGTCGCTCTCTCTCTTCCCCCCAGTCGCTCTCTCTCTTCCCCCCAGTCGCTCACTCTCTTCCCCCCAGCCGCTCTCTCTCTACACCCCTTCGCTCTCTATTTCCCCCAGTCACTCTCTCTCTTCCCCCCAGTCGCTCTCTCTCTTCCGCCCAGTCTCCCTCTCTCTTCCCCCCAGTCGCTCACTCTCTTCCCCCCAGTCGCTCACTCTCTTCCCCCCAGTCGCTCTCTCTCTTCCCCCCAGTCACACTCACTCTTCTCCCCAGTCGCTCTCTCTCTTCCCCCCAGTCGCTCACTCTCGTACCCCAGTCACTCTCTCTCTTCCCCCCAGTCACTCTCTCTCTTCCCCCCAGTCGCTTTCTCAACCCCCAGTCGCTCTATCTCTTCCCCCCAATCGCTCTCTCTCTTTCCCCCAGTGGCTCTCTCTCTTTCCCCCAGTGGCTCTCTCTCTTCCCCCCAGTCGCTCTCTCTCTTCCCCCCAGTCGCTCTCTCTTCCCCCCAGTCGCTCTCTCTCTCTTCCCCCCAGTCGCTCTCTCTCTCTTCCCCCAGTCGCTCTCTCTCTTCCCCCCAGCCGCTCTCTCTCTTCCCCCCAGCCGCTCTCTCTCTTCCCCCCAGCCGCGCTCTCTCTTCCCCCCAGCCGCTCTCTCTCTACACCCCTTCGCTCTCTATTTCCCCCAGTCACTCTCTCTCTTCCCCCCAGTCGCTCTCTCCCTTCCGCCCAGTCTCCCTCTCTCTTCCCCCCAGTCTCCCTCTCTCTTCCCCCAGTCGCTCACTCTCTTCCCCCAGTCGCTCTTTCTCTTCCCCCCAGTCACACTCACTCTTCTCCCCAGTCGCTCTCTCTCTTCCCCCCAGTCACTCACTCTCTTACCCCAGTCACTCTCTCTCTTCCCCCCCAGTCGCTCTCTCTCTTCACCCCAGTCATTCTCTCTCTCCCCCCAGTCGCTCTCTCTCTTCCCCCAGTCGCTCTATCTCTTCCCCCAGTCGCTCTCTCTCTTCCCCCCAGTAGCTCTCTCTCTTCCCCCCAGTCGCTCTCTCTTCACCCAGTCACTCTCTCTCTTCCCCCCAGTCGCTCTCTCTCTTCCCCACAGTCGCTCTCTCTCTGCACCCCAGTCGCTCTCTCTCGTCCCCCCAGTCGCTCTCTCTCTTCCCCCAGTTGCTGTCTCTCTTCCCCCCAGTCACTCTCTCTCTTCCCCCCAGTCACTCTCTCTCTTCCCCTGTCGCTCTCTCTCTCTTCCCCCTGTCGCTCTCTCTCTTCCCCCTGTCGCTCTCTCTCTTCCCCCCAGTCGCTCTCTCTCCCCTCCCGTCTCTCTCTCTCTTCCCATCTCTCTCTCTCTCTCTTCCCCCCAGTCGCTCTCTCTCTTCCCCCAGTCGCTCTCTCTCTTCCCCATTCGCTCTCTCTCTTCCCCCCAGTCGCTCTCTCTCTTCCCCCCAGTCGCTCTCTCTCTCTTCCCCCATTCGCTCTCTCTCTTCCCCCCAGTCGCTCTCTCTCTTCCCCCCAGTCGCTCTCTCTCTTCCCCCAGTCGCTCTTT
>NW_028226478.1:0-37828 GCF_052327205.1 Somniosus microcephalus
GAGCCCGACCCTGTTCAACATATACATAAATGAATTAGCAGACATGCTGGAGCAAAGCGAGTCACCAGGTCTCCGTCTCCTAGATGGAGAAGTGAAGTCCCTGTTCTATGCGGACGACCTGGTTCTGCTGTCTCCCACAGAACAGGGATTACAGCAACAACTAGACCTACTCGACAAATACTGCCAAAAATTGGGCTCTAACAGTAAATCTAAAGAAAACCAACATCATGATTTTTCAGAAAAGACCCAGATGTCAGGAAAACAAATACCAGTTTACCCTCAGTGATACCACTATAGGACACACTATGAGCTACACCTACCTTGGTCTAACTATTACAGCATCAGGGAGCTTCAGCATAGCAGTGAATGCACTAAAAGAAAAAGCCCGAAGAGCCCTATATGCAATAAAAAGAAAATTCTACAACATCCAAATCCCAATCAAAATCTGGCTCAAAATTTTTGACAGCATAATCCTGCCCATTGCACTGTACGGTAGTGAAGTATGGGGCCCGCTAAATCACCAAAGCTACACTAAATGGAAAAACACACAATAGAAGCCCTACATGCAGAATTCTGCCGAGCATCCTTCGCACCCAAAGAAAAACGCCAACAAATGCATGCAGAGCCGAACTAGGCAGATACCCACTGATAATAAACATCCAAAAACGAGCACTAAACTTCCTAAATCACCTCAAATCTAGCTCCCCAGACACCCTTCATTTTCAAAGCCTTTCAGACCCAAGAGCCTAAAACCCAGAAAAGAGTCCCCTGAGTCAGCTGCTACTGAAACTAAGTACTCAGCCGGACCCTGACCAGCCCCAGACCAACACAGCCGTCCAAACACCAATCCGAGTGAACCAAATCATTAAAAAATGCAAAGAAACCTACCTGGAACATTGGAACAAAATAACCGAAAGCCAAAGCAGATTAGAATGTTACCGGGCCCTAAAAAGAGAATATAAACTGGCAGACTACCTCACGACCATCAGAGACACAAAACAGAGACAGACCCTCACCAGGTACAGACTAAGCGATCACCAACTGGAAATTGAAAAAGGCAGATACAAGAAATCCTGGCAGCCTAGAGAGAATAGAATATGCGATCAATGTCTGGCTGGCGAGGTTGAAACAGAAATGCATTTCCTCCTAAAATGCGAAAAATTCAACACATCAAGAAACATATTATTCAACAAGCTAAGCCAAACAACCCCAGATTTCAAGGAATTGGATGATCTGTCAAAATTGAGATTAGTCCTAGGAGAAGGAGACAGACCATACCTTGGGGCTAAATATGTAACAACATGTCACAACCTGAGGACTGTTTAAAAGTAAGACTGTTTAAAATTAATATTGAACGTACCAAATGAAGTAGAAAGACTGTTTAAAATTAATATTGTTTAAAAGTAATATTGTATATACCCAACAAATGTCAAATCGATTGACACCTACAGAATGTTGGAAAACTGTACCTTTTTGCAATGTAAGCTTTGGCAATATGGTTCTCTGTAAACTTTCATGCCAATAAAGCATTTGAACTGAACTGAACTGAACTGAGAGAGATTGGGTGTGTGAGAGAGAGAGAGATTGGAAGTGTGAGAGAGAGAGAGAGATTGGGCGTGTGAGAGAGAGAGAGATTGGGAGTGTGAGAGAGAGAGATTGGGAGTGAGAGAGAGAGAGATTGGGAGTGTGAGAGAGAGAGAGAGATTGGGATTGTGAGAGAGAGAGAGATGGGGAGTGAGAGAGAGAGAGATTGGGAGTGTGAGAGAGAGAGATTGGGAGTGAGAGAGAGAGAGACTGGGAGTGTGAGAGAGAGAGAGATTGGCAGTGAGAGAGAGAGAGATTGTGAGTGTGAGAGAGAGATTGGGAGTGTGAGAGAGAGAGACTGGGAGTGTGAGAGAGAGAGAGATTGGCACTGAGAGAGAGAGAGATTGGGGGCTTTCTTCCAAAACACCGCACCGCCGACCATATCTATACCCTTCACACCCTCATTGAAAAACATAAACACCAAACAAAAAATGGGAAAATATTCGCCTGTTTCATCGACTTCAAGAAAGCCTTTGACTCTATATGGCACGAAGGGCTCTATTATAAACTTCTTCAGTGTGGAATAGGGGGCAAAGTCTATGACCTTATTAAATCAATGTATCTGAAAAACAAATGCGGGGTCAAAATTGGAGACAAACGCACCGATTTCTTCACCCAGAGAAGAGGCGTCCGGCAGGGCTGCAATTTGAGCCCGACCCTGTTCAACATATACATAAATGAATTAGCAGACATGCTGGAGCAAAGCGAGTCACCAGGTCTCCGTCTCCTGGATGGAGAAGTGAAGTCCCTGTTCTATGCGGACGACCTGGTTCTGCTGTCTCCCACAGAACAGGGATTACAGCAACAACTAGACCTACTCGACAAATACTGCCAAAATTGGGCTCTAACAGTAAATCTAAAGAAAACCAACATCATGATTTTTCAGAAAAGACCCAGATGTCAGGAAAACAAATACCAGTTTACCCTCAGAGATACCACTATAGGACACACTATGAGCTACACCTACCTTGGTCTAACTATTACAGCATCAGGGAGCTTCAGCATAGCAGTGAATGCACTAAAAGAAAAAGCCCGAAGAGCCCTATATGCAATAAAAAGAAAATTCTACAACATCCAAATCCCAATCAAAATCTGGCTCAAAATTTTTGACAGCATAATCCTGCCCATTGCACTGTACGGTAGTGAAGTATGGGGCCCGCTAAATCACCAAAGCTACACTAAATGGGAAAAACACACAATAGAAGCCCTACATGCAGAATTCTGCCGAAGCATCCTTCGCACCCAAAGAAAAACGCCAACAAATGCATGCAGAGCCGAACTAGGCAGATACCCACTGATAATAAACATCCAAAAACGAGCACTAAACTTCCTAAATCACCTCAAATCTAGCTCCCCAGACACCCTTCATTTCAAAGCCTTTCAGACCCAAGAGCTAAACCCAGAAAAGAGTCCCCTGAGTCAGCTGCTACTGAAACTAAGTACTCAGCCGGACCCTGACCAGCCCCAGACCAACACAGCCGTCCAAACACCAATCCGAGTGAACCAAATCATTAAAAAATGCAAAGAAACCTACCTGGAACATTGGAACAAAATAACCGAAAGCCAAAGCAGATTAGAATGTTACCGGGCCCTAAAAAGAGAATATAAACTGGCAGACTACCTCACGACCATCAGAGACACAAAACAGAGACAGACCCTCACCAGGTACAGACTAAGCGACCACCAACTGGAAATTGAAAAAGGCAGATACAAGAAATCCTGGCAGCCTAGAGAGAATAGAATATGCGATCAATGTCTGGCTGGCGAGGTTGAAACAGAAATGCATTTCCTCCTAAAATGCGAAAAATTCAACACATCAAGAAACATATTATTCAACAAGCTAAGCCAAACAACCCCAGATTTCAAGGAATTGGATGATCTGTCAAAATTGAGATTAGTCCTAGGAGAAGGAGACAGACCATACCTTGGGGCTAAATATGTAACAACATGTCACAACCTGAGGACTGTTTAAAAGTAAGACTGTTTAAAATTAATATTGAACGTACCAAATGAAGTAGAAAGACTGTTTAAAATTAATATTGTTTAAAAGTAATATTGTATATACCCAACAAATGTCAAATCGATTGACACCGACAGAATGTTGGAAAACTGTACCTTTTTGCTATGTAAGCTTTGGCAATATGGTTCTCTGTAAACTTTCATGCCAATAAAGCATTTGAATTGAATTGAATTGAATTGAGAGAGAGATTGGGAGTGTGAGAGAGAGAGAGATTGGGAGTGTGAGAGAGAGAGAGATTGGCAGTGAGAGAGAGAGAGATTGGGAGTGTGAGAGAGAGAGAGAGAGATTGGGAGTGTGAGAGAGAGAGATTGGGAGTGAGAGAGAGAGAGAGATTGGGAGTGTGAGGGAGAGAGAGATTGGGAGTGTGAGAGAGAGAGAGATTGGGAGTGTGAGAGAGAGAGATTGGGAGTGTGAGAGAGAGAGTGATTGGGAGTGTGAGGGAGAGAGAGATTGGGAGTGTGAGAGAGAGAGAGATTGGGAGTGAGAGAGAGAGAGATTGGGAGTGTGAGAGAGAGAGAGATTGGGAGTGTGAGAGAGAGAGAGATTGGGAGTGTGAGAAAGAGAGTTTGGAGTGTGGAGAGAGAGAGATTGGGAGTGAGAGAGAGAGAGATTGGGAGTGTGAGAGAGAGAGAGATTGGGAGTGTGAGAGAGAGAGAGATTGGGAGTGTGAGGGAGAGAGATTGGGAGTGTGAGAGGGAGAGATTGGGAGTGTGAGAGAGAGAGAGATTGGGAGTGTGAGAGAGAGAGAGATTGGGAGTGTGAGAGAGAGAGAGATTGGGAGTGAGAGAGAGAGAGAGATTGGGAGTGTGAGAGAGCGAGATTGGGAGTGGGAGAGAGAGAGAGATTGGGAGTGTGAGAGAGAGAGAGATTGGGAGTGTGAGAGAGAGAGAGATTGGGAGTGTGAGAGAGAGAGAGATTGGGAGTGTGAGAGAGAGAGAGATTGGGAGTGAGAGAGAGAGATTGGGAGTGAGAGAGAGAGAGAGATGGTAGTGTGAGAGAGAGAGAGACTGGGAGTGTCAGAGAGAGATTGGGAGTGTGAGAGAGAGAGACTGGGATCGTGTGAGAGAGAGAGAGATTGGGAGTGTGAGAGAGGGAGAGATTGGGAGTGTGAGAGAGAGAGAGATTGGGAGTGAGAGAGAGAGATTGGGAGTGTGTTGAGAGAGAGAGAGATTGGGAGTGTGAGAGAGAGAGAGATTGGGAGTGTGTGAGAGAGAGACATTGGGAGTGTGAGAGAGAGATTGGGAGTGTGAGAGAGAGAGATTGGGAGTGTGAGAGAGAGAGAGATTGGGAGTGAGAGAGAGAGAGAGATTGGGAGTGTGAGAGAGAGAGAGATTGGGAGTGTGAGAGAGAGAGATTGGGAGTGTGAGAGAGAGAGAGATTGGGAGTGTGAGAGAGAGAGATTGGGAGTGTAAGAGAGAGAGAGATTGGGAGTGTGAGAGAGAGATTGGGAGTGTGAGAGAGAGAGAGATTGGGAGTGTGAGAGAGAGAGAGATTGGGAGTGTGAGAGAGAGAGAGATTGGGAGTGTGAGAGAGAGAGAGATTGGCAGTGAGAGAGAGAGAGATTGGGAGTGTGAGAGAGAGAGAGAGATTGGGAGTGTGAGAGAGGGAGAGATTGGGAGTGTGTGAGAGAGAGAGATTGGGAGTGAGAGAGAGAGAGAGATTGGGAGTGTGAGAGAGAGAGATTGGGAGTGTGAGAGAGAGAGAGATTGGGAGTGTGAGAGAGAGAGAGATTGGGAGTGTGTGAGAGAGAGACATTTGGGAGTGTGAGAGAGAGATTGGGAGTGTGAGAGAGAGAGATTGGGAGTGTGAGAGAGAGAGAGATTGGGAGTGTGAGAGAGAGAGAGATTGGGAGTGTGTGAGAGGGAGAGATTGGGAGTGTGAGAGAGAGTGAGATTGGGAGGGAGAGAGAGAGAGAGATTGGGAGTGTGAGAGAGAGAGATTGGGAGTGTGAGAGAGAGAGATTGGGAGTGTGAGAGAGAGAGAGATTGGGAGTGTGAGAGAGAGAGATTGGGAGTGTGAGAGAGAGAGATTGGGAGTGTGAGAGAGAGAGAGATTGGGAGTGTGAGAGAGAGAGATTGGGAGTGTGAGAGAGAGAGATTGGGAATGTGAGAGAGAGAGATTGGGAGTGTGAGAGAGAGAGAGATTGGGAGTGAGAGAGAGAGAGAGATTGGGAGTGTGAGAGAGGGAGAGATTGGGAGTGTGAGAGAGAGAGAGATTGGGAGTGAGAGAGAGAGAGAGATTGGGAGTGTGAGAGAGAGAGAGATTGGGAGTGTGTGAGAGAGAGAGATTGGGAGTGTGAGAGAGAGATTGGGAGTGTGAGAGAGAGAGATTGGGAGTGTGAGAGAGAGAGAACGATTGGGAGTGAGAGAGAGAGAGAGATTGGGAGTGTGAGAGAGATTGGAAGTGTGAGAGAGATAGAGATTGGGAGTGTGAGAGAGATTGGAAGTGTGAGAGAGAGAGAGATTGGGAGTGTGAGAGAAAGAGAGATTGGGAGTGTGAGAGAGAGAGATTGGGAGTGTGAGAGAGAGAGAGATTGGGAGTGTGAGAGAGAGAGAGAGATTGGGAGTGTGAGAGAGAGAGAGATTGGGAGTGTGAGAGAGAGAGATTGGGAGTGTGAGAGAGAGAGAGATTGGGAGTGTGAGAGAGAGAGAGATTGGGAGTGTGAGAGAGAGAGACAATGGGAGTGTGAGAGAGAGATTGGGAGTGTGAGAGAGAGAGATTGGGAGTGTGAGAGAGAGAGAGATTGGGAGTGTGAGAGAGAGAGATTGGGAGTGTGAGAGAGAGAGATTGGGAGTGTGAGAGAGAGAGATTGGGAGTGTGAGAGAGAGAGAGAT
Organism: Somniosus microcephalus; assembly: GCF_052327205.1. Taxonomy (NCBI): domain Eukaryota; kingdom Metazoa; phylum Chordata; class Chondrichthyes; order Squaliformes; family Somniosidae; genus Somniosus; species Somniosus microcephalus. Next base: position 6,439 of record NW_028226478.1, read on the forward strand.
TGGGAGTGAGAGAGAGAGAGAGATTGGGAGTGTGAGAGAGGGAGAGATTGGGAGTGTGAGAGAGAGAGTGATTGGGAGTGAGAGAGAGAGAGATTGGGAGTGTGAGAGAGAGAGAGATTGGGAGTGTGTGAGAGAGAGAGATTGGGAGTGTGAGAGAGAGAGAGAGATTGGGAGTGTGAGAGAGAGAGAGCGATTGGGAGTGAGAGAGATAGAGAGATTGGGAGTGTGAGAGAGATTGGAAGTGTGAGAGAGAGAGAGATTGGGAGTGTGAGAGAGATTGGAAGTGTGAGAGAGAGAGAGATTGGGAGTGTGAGAGAGAGAGAGTTTGGGAGTGTGAGAGAGAGAGATTGGGAGTGTGAGAGAGAGAGAGATTGGGAGTGAGAGAGAGAGATTGGGAGTGAGAGAGAGAGAGAGATTGGGAGTGTGAGAGAGAGAGAGATTGGGAGTGTGAGAGAGAGTGAGAGGTTGGGAGTGTGAGAGAGAGAGAGATTGGAAGTGTGAGAGAGAGAGAGAGATTGGGAGTATGAGAGAGAGAGAGAGATTGGGAGTGTGAGAGAGAAAGAGATTGGGAGTGAGAGAGAGAGAGATTGGGAGTGTGAGAGAGAGAGAGAGATATGGAGTATGAGAGAGAGAGATTGGGAGTCTGAGAGGCAGAGATTGGGAGTGTGTGAGAGGGAGAGATTGGGAGTGTGAGAGAGAGAGAGATTGGGAGTGAGAGAGAGAGAGAGATTGGGAGTGTGAGAGAGAGAGATTGGGAGTGCGAGAGAGAGAGATTGGGAGTGTGAGAGAGAGAGAGATTGGGAGTATGAGAGAGAGAGATTGGGAGTCTGAGAGAGAGAGATTGGGAGTGTGAGAGAGAGAGAGATTGGGAGTGTGAGAGAGAGAGATTGGGAGTGTGAGAGAGAGAGATTGGGAGTGTGAGAGAGAGAGATTGGGAGTGTGAGAGAGAGAGAGATTGGGAGTGTGAGAGAGAGAGAGATTGGGAGTGAGAGAGAGAGAGAGATTGGGAGTGCGAGAGAGGGAGAGATTGGGAGTGTGAGAGAGAGAGAGATTGGGAGTGAGAGAGAGAGAGAGATTGGGAGTGTGAGAGAGAGAGAGATTGGGAGTGTGTGAGAGAGAGAGATTGGGAGTGTGAGAGAGAGAGAGAGATTGGGAGTGTGAGAGAGAGAGAGCGATTGGGAGTGAGAGAGAGAGAGAGATTGGGAGTGTGAGAGAGATTGGAAGTGTGAGAGAGAGATAGATTGGGAGTGTGAGAGAGATTGGAAGTGTGAGAGAGAGAGAGATTGGGAGTGTGAGAGTGAGAGAGTTTGGGAGTGTGAGAGAGAGTGGAATAGGGGGCAAAGTCTATGACCTTAATAAATCAATGTATCTGAAAAACAAATGCGGGGTCAAAATTGGAGACAAACGCACCGATTTCTTCACCCAGAGAAGAGGCGTCCGGCAGGGCTGCAATTTGAGCCCGACCCTGTTCAACATATACATAAATGAATTAGCAGACATGCTGGAGCAAAGCGAGTCACCAGGTCTCCGTCTCCTGGATGGAGAAGTGAAATCCCTGTTCTATGCGGACGACCTGGTTCTGCTGTCTCCCACAGACCAGGGATTACAGCAACAACTAGACCTACTCGATAAATACTGTCAAAATTGGGCTCTAACAGTAAATCTAAAGAAAACCAACATCATGATTTTTCAGAAAAGACCCAGATGTCAGGAAAACAAATACCAGTTTACCCTCAGTGATACCACTATAGGACACACTATGAGCTACACCTACCTTGGTCTAACTATTACAGCATCAGGGAGCTTCAGCATAGCAGTGAATGCACTAAAAGAAAAAGCCCGAAGAGCCCTATATGCAATAAAAAGAAAATTCTACAACATCCAAATCCCAATCAAAATCTGGCTCAAAATATTTGACAGCATAATCCTGCCCATTGCACTGTACGGTAGTGAAGTATGGGGCCCGCTAAATCACCAAAGCTACACTAACTGGGAAAAACACACAATAGAAGCCCTACATGCAGAATTCTGCCGAAGCATCCTTCGCACCCAAAGAAAAACGCCAACAAATGCATGCAGAGCCGAACTAGGCAGATACCCACTGATAATAAACATCCAAAAACGAGCACTAAACTTCCTAAATCACCTCAAATCTAGCTCCCCAGACACCCTTCATTTCAAAGCCTTTCAGACCCAAGAGCTAAACCCAGAAAAGAGTCCCCTGAGTCAGCTGCTACTGAAACTAAGTACTCAGCCGGACCCTGACCAGCCCCAGACCAACACAGCCGTCCAAACACCAATCCGAGTGAACCAAATCATTAAAAAATGCAAAGAAACCTACCTGGAACATTGGAACAAAATAACCGAAAGCCAAAGCAGATTAGAATGTTACCGGGCCCTAAAAAGAGAATATAAACTGGCAGACTACCTCACGACCATCAGAGACACAAAACAGAGACAGACCCTCACCAGGTACAGACTAAGCGACCACCAACTGGAAATTGAAAAAGGCAGATACAAGAAATCCTGGCAGCCTAGAGAGAATAGAATATGCGATCAATGTCTGGCTGGCGAGGTTGAAACAGAAATGCATTTCCTCCTAAAATGCGAAAAATTCAACACATCAAGAAACATATTATTCAACAAGCTAAGCCAAACAACCCCAGATTTCAAGGAATTGGATGATCTGTCAAAATTGAGATTAGTCCTAGGAGAAGGAGACAGACCATACCTTGGGGCCAAATATGTAACAACATGTCACAACCTGAGGACTGTTTAAAAGTAAGACTGTTTAAAATTAATACTGAACGTACCAAATGAAGTAGAAAGACTGTTTAAAATTAATATTGTTTAAAAGTAATATTGTATGTACCCAACAAATGTCAAATCGATTGACACCTACAGAATGTTGGAAAACTGTACCTTTTTGCTATGTAAGCTTTGGCAATATGGTTCTCTGTAAACTTTCATGCCAATAAAGCATTTGAACTGAACTGAACTGAACTGAACTGATTGGGAGTGTGAGAGAGAGAGATTGGGAGTGAGAGAGAGAGAGAGATTGGGAGTGTGAGAGAGGGAGAGATTGGGAGTGTGAGAGAGAGAGAGATTGGGAGTGAGAGAGAGAGAGAGATTGGGAGTGTGAGAGAGAGAGAGATTGGGAGTGTGTGAGAGAGAGAGAGATTGGGAGTGTGAGAGAGAGATTGGGAGTGTGAGAGAGAGAGATTGGGAGTGTGAGAGAGAGAGAACGATTGGGAGTGAGAGAGAGAGAGAGATTGGGAGTGTGAGAGAGATTGGAAGTGTGAGAGAGATAGAGATTGGGAGTGTGAGAGAGATTGGAAGTGTGAGAGAGAGAGAGATTGGGAGTGTGAGAGAGAGAGAGATTGGGAGTGTGAAAGAGAGAGATTGGGAGTGTGAGAGAGAGAGAGATTGGGAGTGTGAGAGAGAGAGATTGGGAGTGTGAGAGAGAGAGAGATTGGGAGTGTGAGAGAGAGAGATTGGGAGTGTGAGAGAGAGAGAGATTGGGAGTGAGAGAGAGAGAGATTGGGAGTGTGAGAGAGAGAGAGAGATTGGGAGTGTGAGAGAGAGAGGGATTGGGAGTGAGAGAGAGAGAGATTGGGAGTGTGAGAGAGAGAGAGAGATTGGGAGTGTGAGAGAGAGAGAGATTGGGAGTGTGAGAGAGAGAGAGATTGGGAGTGAGAGAGAGAGAGAGATTGGGAGTGTGAGAGAGAGTGAGATTGGGAGTGTGAGAGAGAGAGAGATTGGGAGTGTGAGAGAGAGAGAGATTGGGAGTGTGAGAGAGAGAGATTGGGAGTGTGAGAGAGAGAGATTGGGATTGTGAGAGAGAATTAAAGACAACCAAAACCCTCTAGACTCCCCAATCACATGGAAAGAACTGGCCACAAAAACAAAATCTCTCCACCTAAAGAAAGCCTGTGGCCCAGACAACATCAAAAATGAAATGCTAAAGTTCAGCAATATGGAGATGCAGGGTGCGATACTCAAACTATTCAACATCATATTCCGCTCAGGCTGTTTTCCCGATATCTGGTGCCAAGGACTAATCTCCCCCATATATAAAAGTGGAAACAAATCAGACCCAAATAACTACCGCGGCATCTGTGTCAACAGTTGTCTAGGGAAGTTATTCTGCAGTATTCTAAATAGTAGATTACTTGATTTTCTTAACAAACATAATATCCTCAGAAAAAACCAAATAGGCTTCCTTCCAAAACACCGCACCGCCGACCATATCTATACCCTTCACACCCTCATTGAAAAACATAAACACCAAACAAAAAATGGGAAAATATTCGCCTGTTTCATCGACTTCAAGAAAGCCTTTGACTCTATATGGCACGAAGGGCTCTATTATAAACTTCTTCAGTGTGGAATAGAGGGCAAAGTCTATGACCTTATTAAATCAATGTATCTGAAAAACAAATGCGGGGTCAAAATTGGAGACAAACGCACCGATTTCTTCACCCAGAGAAGAGGCGTCCGGCAGGGCTGCAATTTGAGCCCGACCCTGTTCAACATATACATAAATGAATTAGCAGACATGCTGGAGCAAAGCGAGTCACCAGGTCTCCGTCTCCTGGATGGAGAAGTGAAGTCCCTGTTCTATGCGGACGACCTGGTTCTGCTGTCTCCCACAGAACAGGGATTACAGCAACAACTAGACCTACTCGACAAATACTGCCAAAATTGGGCTCTAACAGTAAATCTAAAGAAAACCAACATCATGATTTTTCAGAAAAGACCCAGATGTCAGGAAAACAAATACCAGTTTACCCTCAGTGATACCACTATAGGACACACTATGAGCTACACCTACCTTGGTCTAACTATTACAGCATCAGGGAGCTTCAGCATAGCAGTGAATGCACTAAAAGAAAAAGCCCGAAGAGCCCTATATGCAATAAAAAGAAAATTCTACAACATCCAAATCCCAATCAAAATCTGGCTCAAAATTTTTGACAGCATAATCCTGCCCATTGCACTGTACGGTAGTGAAGTATGGGGCCCGCTAAATCACCAAAGCTACACTAAATGGGAAAAACACACAATAGAAGCCCTACATGCAGAATTCTGCCGAAGCATCCTTCGCACCCAAAGAAAAACGCCAACAAATGCATGCAGAGCCGAACTAGGCAGATACCCACTGATAATAAACATCCAAAAACGAGCACTAAACTTCCTAAATCACCTCAAATCTAGCTCCCCAGACACCCTTCATTTCAAAGGCTTTCAGACCCAAGAGCTAAACCCAGAAAAGAGTCCCCTGAGTCAGCTGCTACTGAAACTAAGTACTCAGCCGGACCCTGACCAGCCCCAGACCAACACAGCCGTCCAAACACCAATCCGAGTGAACCAAATCATTAAAAAATGCAAAGAAACCTACCTGGAACATTGGAACAAAATAACCGAAAGCCAAAGCAGATTAGAATGTTACCGGGCCCTAAAAAGAGAATATAAACTGGCAGACTACCTCACGACCATCAGAGACACAAAACAGAGACAGACCCTCACCAGGTACAGACTAAGCGACCACCAACTGGAAATTGAAAAAGGCAGATACAAGAAATCCTGGCAGCCTAGAGAGAATAGAATATGCGATCAATGTCTGGCTGGCGAGGTTGAAACAGAAATGCATTTCCTCCTAAAATGCGAAAAATTCAACACATCAAGAAACATATTATTCAACAAGCTAAGCCAAACAACCCCAGATTTCAAGGAATTGGATGATCTGTCAAAATTGAGATTAGTCCTAGGAGAAGGAGACAGACCATACCTTGGGGCTAAATATGTAACAACATGTCACAACCTGAGGACTGTTTAAAAGTAAGACTGTTTAAAATTAATATTGAACGTACCAAATGAAGTAGAAAGACTGTTTAAAATTAATATTGTTTAAAAGTAATATTGTATATACCCAACAAATGTCAAATCGATTGACACCTACAGAATGTTGGAAAACTGTACCTTTTTGCAATGTAAGCTTTGGCAATATGGTTCTCTGTAAACTTTCATGCCAATAAAGCATTTGAACTGAGAACTGAGAACTGAGAACTGAGAGAGAGATTGGGAGTGTGTGAGAGAGAGAGATTGGGAGTGTGAGAGAGAGAGAGATTGGGAGTGTGAGAGAGAGAGAGGGATTGGGAATGAGAGAGAGAGATTGGGAGTGTGAGAGAGAGAGAGATTGGGAGTGTGAGAGAGAGAGAGAGATTGGGAGTGTGAGAGAGAGAGAGACTGGGAGTGTGAGAGAGAGAGAGATTGGAAGTGTGAGAGAGAGAGATTGGGAGTGTGAGAGAGAGAGAGATTGGGAGTGTGAGAGAGAGAGAGATTGGGAGTGTGAGAGAGAGAGACTGGGAGTGTGAGAGAGAGAGCGATTGGGAGTGTGAGAGAGAGAGATTGGGAGTGTGAGAGAGAGAGAGATTCGGAGTGTGAGAGAGAGTGATTGGGAGTGTGAGAGAGAGAGACAGAGAGAGAGAGAGAGAGAACCCGGGAACAGAGAGAGAGAGAACCCCGAAACAGAGAGAGCAAGAACCGGGAACAGAGAGAGAACCCGGGAACAGAGAGAGAGAGAACCCGGGAACAGAGAGAGAGAACCCGGGAACAGAGAGAGAAAGCGACCCGAACCCGAACCCGAACCCCCGGCCCCGGCACCAGCGGAGCGGAGAGCAGGTGAGAGCCGAAAATCAGCAACAAGTCCCGGGAACGGCAACTCCCAACTTGGGCAGAGTTCGCGGCTGCTCCGAGTAACTCGGGAGAGAGAAACAGCGAGAGAAACAGCGAGAGAGAGAAATAGCGAGAGAGAAACAGCGAGAGAGAGCGCTGAGAGAATCACAGATACACACTGAGACAGAGGCCTGAACCGCGAGACCGGAGACCGGGAGGAGCAGCCCGAACCAGGACAGTAAATAAGAGGCCTGGGGAGGGTGAACCCGAGAACGCGAGGCCCAGAGACCGCGGGATCGGAGACCGGGAGGAGCGGCCCGAACCGGGAAAACGAGTAAGAGGCCTGGGGAGGGCGAACCCGAGACCGCGAGGTCGGAGAACGAGAGGAGCGGCCCGAACCGGGAAAATGAGTAAGAGGCCTGGGGAGGGCGAACCCGAGACCGCGAGGTCGGAGAACGAGAGGAGCGGCCCGAACCGGGAAAACGAGTAAGAGGCCTGGGGAGGGTGAACCCGAGAACGCAAGGTCGGAGAACGGGAGGAGCGGCCCGAACCGGGAAAACGAGTAAGAGACCTGGGGAGGGTGAACCCGAGACCGCGAGGCCCAGAGACCGCGGGAACGGAGACCGGGAGACCAGGGCAGAAAACAGCCTGGTGAATCAAAAAACCCGGGGGCCTGAGACCGACACGACGACACGAAGAGATCCGCCCAGAGCGCGGAAAGCGAATGAGTCCGGGGCACGGAGAGTGGACGAGTTTGGAGCACGGAGAGAGAGAGCGAGTCCGAGACCCGGAGAGCGAGTGAGAGAGTCGGAAGAGGAAAAAAAAAAAAATAAATAAATAAAGCCGGAGAAATAAGTTTTACCAAATTCTACCTAAGTTTCATTTTAGTTAAAGTTAGTTCGGAAAAAGTTTAATTTTATTTAAATTTTGTTCGAAAAAAACCTGAAAAAAGAACAACAAACCCGCGAGGAAAAGGAATAGAAACCCGAGAGAAACGATAAACTACCCGAACCAAGAGCCTGTGAGAGAAAGAGAAAGATAAACCTTTAAGAGCAGCTATATCAAAGATGAACCCCTGAAAAACTCCCAATTTTGGACCTAAAAGTGGGCTAAGGTGGAACACGACACAAAAAAGAGAAAAAAAAAGTTATCTATCTGAGACAAAAAACAAACGACTACAATGAGCAGGGAAATGATATATCCTGAGCAATGCACAAAAAATAAAGCAAAGGAAAAATACAAGTACACAACACTAAAAAATAACCCAGAGATCCTCTACGTTGACTATACCACACACAAAGGGACTAAGCTGAAGAACAACCTCATATTCTACACCGAATACGTCACCTCCTGGAAGGAGACTTTACAAAAACACTACGCATACGTCTCCAGTGAAGGTATTGGCAGTGGAGGCAGACTGAAAATATGTAAAGATGGAAACCTAGATAAAGATGACCCCCTGCTAACCATAAGCTACTACAACAAAAATAGAAAGATCATGATACAGGGGAATGTGGAAAATCTGGACTCCTTCGAAAAGGAATTCCCCCAGTTGAAAACTAAGGCAGACACAAAGAGGACCAATGGACAGGAAGCAAAAGAGAGTCGAACAGAGGATGATGAGAGCCAAGTGGAGGAAGAAGAAGAGAGACCAGCAGAGGAAAACACCTCCCTGTCCATCTCCACCCCCCGCACACCTCTCAACGAAAACAAAATGATGAAAGAGAATCTGGCCAAACTAGAACTTGATTTCAACGAATACAGAGAAACACTGGCCAAGAATTTGAAGGAGGAATTCAAACAGCTAAAAACGGAACACGAGTCCACCATCCACAAACTGAGAAAGACCATAGAGGAGCAAAGAAATGAGATCAAAGAACTCCGTACTCAACAAAACAAAACGAAGGAGACCGTAGAAAGGCTCAGCAGGCAACACAAACCTCTTAAGGTCCAAAAACCTGAGGACACAAAAACACACACAAGGACACAGAACCCGCCGGATGCCACCCCACACGAAGACACACCAAAAGCCACAAACCCCGCTCCAACCAGCCCTCAGTCGAGTCATGCCCAGACTACTGCTACCCAGTCCTCACACACAGGAACACAAAAACCGACAGATACCCCCCCAAACGATGACACACCGAAAGCCCCAAACCCCGCTCCTGCCACACAACATATCCCAGAAACCCAGCCAACAACCAGCCACCAGGCGAGTCCTACCCAGACTACTGTTACCCAGTCTGAAAAACCAGCCCCTCAGGCGGTCCTGCTGACCGACTCCAACGGAAAGTTTCTGGACCCCCAGAGGCTGTTCCCAGACCATCAAGTCCTGAAAAAATGGTGCAGCAACACAGACCAAGCAATGAAGATCCTGAACAAAGAATCCCTTGGAAGCCCCAAATGGATTGTGATCCACACAGGCACGAACAACCTACGCACCCTACAGGAAGGCACTGCTAGGGCGGTGAGCAGGATGGCGGAAAAGGCCAGCAGGGAATTCCCCGAGGCGCGGATCGTGATCTCCACACTACTGCCCAGAAAGGACACCCCAGCCTATATAATCCACAACACCAACAGGGAGATCGACACGAGATGTTCTGTCCTCCCCAACGTCTCCCTGGCCCATCATCCAAACATCAACACAAGGGACCTCTATGACGAAATACATCTACTCAAACAGCGGATGTGGGTCTTCGCAAGAAACCTCATAAACACTGCCAAAAGCCCTCCCGCCCCCTCTACCATTGGGAGCCCAAACAGGACCACCAATGTCCCCCACCCCCCTTTACAAAACCAACAACAGAACCGTGCTTTTATACCTGACCCAAGACCCCCTTCTAGACCACAGACTGCAGACCAAGAACTGAGAAAGATCATGACGATGCTGAACATCCTGATAGAAAGCCGGAGAAATTATTAATATTGTTATTTATCATTATCATTATTGTTATCTTATCAGTATTATTACTATTATTAGATAGATATATCTGCATGCCTCATGAAATTTATACTAAATCATCATTTAGCATTATAGAAAATAGTGTTTCCACACTCATCCCACAAAATAGGTCCATTTTATTTCGTTTTATTGAACTATATAAATGCGTTCTTTCCACATAAGCTGCTGGAATATCCAGGGCCTCCGCTCCTCAACTTTTGGGATGAAGAGTACAGACCCTGAATTCCTAAAAGCTATAAAAGACATTGATATAATTGTGTTAACAGAAACATGGTGCCAAAAGGACGTGCCGACCCACTGTCCTCCAATGTACCATGAAATCATTGTGCCCTCAGTAAAGAACACTAAAACACGCAAGGGCAGAACCTCCGGGGGAATATTGGTGTGGTATAAGGGAGAACTGGACAAACACATCTCACCGGTAAAACAGGGAAAACCACACGTATGGCTAAAACTAGATAAAAATATAGGAATAGCAAAAAAAGATGTTTACTTATGTGCGATCTACATACCTCCAATAGAATCGCCATATTTCGAAGAGGAGTTATTTGATACTCTCCACATGGAAATCAGCCATTTCCAGGCCCAAGGAAAGGTGATAATATGTGGGGACCTAAATGCAAGGACCGGTTGTGAACCTGACTTCATAGACCCACAGGGAAACAACCATGTGTTTGGCCAGACCCCTTTAGATGTCACACCAGCCATCGCAAATCGGAACAACCTTGATCGTGAAATAAATAAAAGCGGTAGGGAGGTAGTGCAACTCTGCCGAGCCTTAGGCCTGTACATAGCTAACGGTAGGTTCAGAGGGGACTCCCTAGGGAGACTCACATACTCCTCAACTCTTGGGTCTAGTGTGGTGGACTATACAATCACTGACCTGGACCCCTGCGATATCAACGCATTCACTGTCAGGCAGCAATCCCCCCTCTCAGACCATAACCAAATAAATGTGTACCTTAAACTTTCTGCCCAAACTACAGACACAAAAAAGGAACACAGTAAGCTACATAAAATAAACCAGACATACAGATGGGCCCCAGACAGTGGAGATAAATTCATCACAGCACTAAAGTCACCTGATCTCACAAGTAAAATATCAAAATTTAAAGAAAACCCATACGAGATCACCAGAGATGGTGTAAACATGGCCATAGAGGATATAAATATGATCTTCCATGAGGCAGCTGTAAAAGCCGACCTTGTGAAACAGAAGAGGAAGCGTCACAAAAGACAAAATAAAAATAAGAAATGGTTTGACCACGAATGCAAAAATGCCAGAAAAGACCTGAGAAAAATATCAAACCCAAAGCATCGCCAACCAAACAATCCGGACCTACGTACAAGATACAATGAAACCCTCAAAAGATATAAACACACCATTAGGAACAAAACACAAAACTATACCCACAAAATACTCGAAGAAATTGAAAACTCCACCAATCCAAAACAATTCTGGGAAATGTGGAATAACCTGAGTACAACACAATTGCAAGCATTACCAATCCAAGATGGCGACATCTGGAGAACACATTTTGAAAACCTCTACAAAGACATCCCAATAAACGAAACAAACCCAAGTCAACATCAGGTCACAGAAAAACTCCACACATTAGAAGCAACAATTAAAGACAACCAAAACCCTCTAGACTCCCCAATCACATGGAAAGAACTGGCCACAAAAACAAAATCTCTCCACCTAAAGAAAGCCTGTGGCCCAGACAACATCAAAAATGAAATGCTCAAGTTCAGCAATATGGAGATGCAGGGTGCGGTACTCAAACTATTCAACATCATATTACGTTCAGGCTGTTTTCCCGATATCTGGTGCCAAGGACTAATCTCCCCCATATATAAAAGTGGAAACAAATCAGACCCAAATAACTACCGCGGCATCTGTGTCAACAGTTGTCTAGGGAAGTTATTCTGCAGTATTCTAAATAGTAGATTACTTGATTTTCTTAACAAACATAATATCCTCAGAAAAAACCAAATAGGCTTTCTTCCAAAACACCGCACCGCCGACCATATCTATACCCTTCACACCCTCATTGAAAAACATAAACACCAAACAAAAAATGGGAAAATATTCGCCTGTTTCATCGACTTCAAGAAAGCCTTTGACTCTATATGGCACGAAGGGCTCTATTATAAACTTCTTCAGTGTGGAATAGGGGGCAAAGTCTATGACCTTATTAAATCAATGTATCTGAAAAACAAATGCGGGGTCAAAATTGGAGACAAACGCACCGATTTCTTCACCCAGAGAAGAGGCGTCCGGCAGGGCTGCAATTTGAGCCCGACCCTGTTCAACATATACATAAATGAATTAGCAGACATGCTGGAGCAAAGCGAGTCACCAGGTCTCCGTCTCCTGGATGGAGAAGTGAAATCCCTGTTCTATGCAGACGACCTGGTTCTGCTGTCTCCCACAGAACAGGGATTACAGCAACAACTAGACCTACTCGACAAATACTGCCAAAATTGGGCTCTAACAGTAAATCTAAAGAAAACCAACATCATGATTTTTCAAAAAAGGCCCAGATGTCAGGAAAACAAATACCAGTTTACCCTCAGTGATACCACTATAGGACACACTATGAGCTACACCTACCTTGGTCTAACTATTACAGCATCAGGGAGCTTCAGCATAGCAGTGAATGCACTAAAAGAAAAAGCCCGAAGAGCCCTATATGCAATAAAAAGAAAATTCTACAACATCCAAATCCCAATCAAAATCTGGCTCAAAATATTTGACACCATAATCCTGCCCATTGCACTGTACGGTAGTGAAGTATGGGGCCCGCTAAATCACCAAAGCTACACTAAATGGGAAAAACACACAATAGAAGCCCTACATGCAGAATTCTGCCGAAGCATCCTTCGCACCCAAAGAAAAACGCCAACAAATGCATGCAGAGCCGAACTAGGCAGATACCCACTGATAATAAACATCCAAAAACGAGCACTAAACTTCCTAAATCACCTCAAATCTAGCTCCCCAGACACCCTTCATTTCAAAGCCTTTCAGACCCAAGAGCTAAACCCAGAAAAGAGTCCCCTGAGTCAGCTGCTACTGAAACTAAGTACTCAGCCGGACCCTGACCAGCCCCAGACCAACACAGCCGTCCAAACACCAATCCGAGTGAACCAAATCAGTAAAAATGCAAAGAAACCTACCTGGAACATTGGAACAAAATAACCGAAAGCCAAAGCAGATTAGAATGTTACCGGGCCCTAAAAAGAGAATATAGACTGGCAGACTACCTCACGACCATCAGAGACACAAAACAGAGACAGACCCTCACCAGGTACAGACTAAGCGACCACCAACTGGAAATTGAAAAAGGCAGATACAAGAAATCCTGGCAGCCTAGAGAGAATAGAATATGCGATCAATGTCTGGCTGGCGAGGTTGAAACAGAAATGCATTTCCTCCTAAAATGCGAAAAATTCAACACATCAAGAAACATATTATTCAACAAGCTAAGCCAAACAACCCCAGATTTCAAGGAATTGGATGATCTGTCAAAATTGAGATTAGTCCTAGGAGAAGGAGACAGACCATACCTTGGGGCCAAATATGTAACAACATGTCACAACCTGAGGACTGTTTAAAAGTAAGACTGTTTAAAATTAATACTGAACATACCAAATGAAGTAGAAAGACTGTTTAAAATTAATATTGTTTAAAAGTAATATTGTATGTACCCAACAAATGTCAAATCGATTGACACCTACAGAATGTTGGAAAACTGTACCTTTTTGCAATGTAAGCTTTGGCAATATGGTTCTCTGTAAACTTTCATGCCAATAAAGCATTTGAACTGAACTGAACTGAACTGAACTGATTGGGAGTGTGAGAGAGAGAGATTGGGAGTGAGAGAGAGAGAGAGATTGGGAGTGTGAGAGAGGGAGAGATTGGGAGTGTGAGAGAGAGAGAGATTGGGAGTGAGAGAGAGAGAGAGATTGGGAGTGTGAGAGAGAGAGAGATTGGGAGTGTGTGAGAGAGAGAGATTGGGAGTGTGAGAGAGAGATTGGGAGTGTGAGAGAGAGAGAGATTGGGAGTGTGAGAGAGAGAGAGATTGGGAGTGAGAGAGAGAGAGATTGGGAGTGTGAGAGAGAGAGATTGGGAGTGAGAGAGAGAGATTGGGAGTGTGAGAGAGAGAGAGATTGGGAGTGTGAGAGAGAGAGAGATTGGGAGTGTGAGAGAGAGAGAGATTGGGAGTGTGAGAGAGAGAGAGATTGGGAGTGTGAGAGAGAGAGAGATTGGGAGTGAGAGAGAGAGATTGGGAGTGAGATAGAGAGAGAGAGATTGGGAGTGTGAGAGAGAGAGAGATTGGGAGTGTGAGAGAGAGAGATTGGGAGTGTGAGAGAGAGAGATTGGGAGTGTGAGAGAGAGAGATTGGGAGGGTGAGAGAGAGAGAGATTGGGAGTGAGAGAGAGAGAGAGAGATTGGGAGTGTGAGAGAGGGAGAGATTGGGAGTGTGAGAGAGAGAGAGATTGGGAGTGAGAGAGAGAGAGAGATTGGGAGTGTGAGAGAGAGAGAGATTGGGAGTGTGTGAGAGAGAGAGATTGGGAGTGTGAGAGAGAGAGAGATTGGGAGTGTGAGAGAGAGAGATTGGGAGTGTGAGAGAGAGAGAGTTTGGGAGTGTGAGAGAGAGAGATTGGGAGTGAGAGAGAGAGAGAGATTGGAAGTGTGAGAGAGAGAGAGATTGGGAGTGTGAGAGAGATTGGAAGTGTGAGAGAGAGCGAGATTGGGAGTGTGAGAGAGAGAGAGATTGGGAGTGAGAGAGAGAGAGATTGGGAGTGTGAGAGAGAGAGAGAGATTGGAAGTGTGAGAGAGAGAGATTGGGAGTGAGAGAGAGAGAGAGATTGGGAGTGTGAGAGAGAGAGAGACTGGGAGTGTGAGAGAGAGATTGGGAGTGTGAGAGAGAGAGACTGGGAGTGTGAGAGAGAGAGAGAGATTCTAACTATTACAGCATCAGGGAGCTTCAGCATAGCAGTGAATGCACTAAAAGAAAAAGCCCGAAGAGCCCTATATGCAATAAAAAGAAAATTCTACAACATCCAAATCCCAATCAAAATCTGGCTCAAAATTTTTGACAGCATAATCCTGCCCATTGCACTGTACGGTAGTGAAGTATGGGGCCCGCTAAATCACCAAAGCTACACTAAATGGGAAAAACACACAATAGAAGCCCTACATGCAGAATTCTGCCGAAGCATCCTTCGCACCCAAAGAAAAACGCCAACAAATGCATGCAGAGCCGAACTAGGCAGATACCCACTGATAATACACATCCAAAAACGAGCACTAAACTTCCTAAATCACCTCAAATCTAGCTCCCCAGACACCCTTCATTTCAAAGCCTTTCAGACCCAAGAGCTAAACCCAGAAAAGAGTCCCCTGAGTCAGCTGCTACTGAAACTAAGTACTCAGCCGGACCCTGACCAGCCCCAGACCAACACAGCCGTCCAAACACCAATCCGAGTGAACCAAATCATTAAACAATGCAAAGAAACCTACCTGGAACATTGGAACAAAATAACCGAAAGCCAAAGCAGATTAGAATGTTACCGGGCCCTAAAAAGAGAATATAAACTGGCAGACTACCTCACGACCATCAGAGACACAAAACAGAGACAGACCCTCACCAGGTACAGACTAAGCGACCACCAACTGGAAATTGAAAAAGGCAGATACAAGAAATCCTGGCAGCCTAGAGAGAATAGAATATGTGATCAATGTCTGGCTGGCGAGGTTGAAACAGAAATGCATTTCCTCCTAAAATGCGAAAAATTCAACACATCAAGAAACATATTACTCAACAAGCTAAGCCAAACAACACCAGATTTCAAGGAATTGGATGATCTGTCAAAATTGAGATTAGTCCTAGGAGAAGGAGACAGACCATACCTTGGGGCTAAATATGTAACAACATGTCACAACCTGAGGACTGTTTAAAAGTAAGACTGTTTAAAATTAATATTGAACGTACCAAATGAAGTAGAAAGACTGTTTAAAATTAATATTGTTTAAAAGTAATATTGTATATACCCAACAAATGTCAAATCGATTGACACCTACAGAATGTTGGAAAACTGTACCTTTTTGCTATGTAAGCTTTGGCAATATGGTTCTCTGTAAACTTTCATGCCAATAAAGCATTTGAACTGAACTGAACTGAACTGAACTGATTGGGAGTGTGAGAGAGAGAGATTGGGAATGTGAGAGAGAGAGAGATTGGGAGTGTGAGAGAGAGAGATTGGGAGTGTGAGAGAGAGATTGGGAGTGTGAGAGAGAGAGATTGGGAGTGTGAGAGAGAGAGAGAGATTGGGAGTGAGAGAGAGAGAGAGAGATTGGGAGTGAGAGAGGGAGAGAGATTGGGAGTGTGTGAGAGAGAGAGATTGGGAGTGTGAGAGAGCGAGAGATTGGGAGTGTGAGAGAGAGAAATCTAGCTCCCCAGACACCCTTCATTTCAAAGCCTTTCAGACCCAAGAGCTAAACCCAGAAAAGAGTCCCCTGAGTCAGCTGCTACTGAAACTAAGTACTCAGCCGGACCCTGACCAGCCCCAGACCAACACAGCCGTCCAAACACCAATCCGAGTGAACCAAATCATTAAAAAATGCAAAGAAACCTACCTGGAACATTGGAACAGAATAACCGAAAGCCAAAGCAGATTAGAATGTTACCGGGCCCTAAAAAGAGAATATAAACTGGCAGACTACCTCACGACCATCAGAGACACAAAACAGAGACAGACCCTCACCAGGTACAGACTAAGCGACCACCAACTGGAAATTGAAAAAGGCAGATACAAGAAATCCTGGCAGCCTAGAGAGAATAGAATATGCGATCAATGTCTGGCTGGCGAGGTTGAAACAGAAATGCATTTCCTCCTAAAATGCGAAAAATTCAACACATCAAGAAACATATTATTCAACAAGCTTAAGCCAAACAACCTCAGATTTCAAGGAATTGGATGATCTGTCAAAATTGAGATTAGTCCTAGGAGAAGGAGACAGACCATACCTTGGGGCCAAATATGTAACAACATGTCACAACCTGAGGACTGTTTAAAAGTAAGACTGTTTAAAATTAATATTGAATGTACCAAATGAAGTACAAAGACAGTTTAAAATTAATATTGTTTAAAAGTAATATTGTATGTACCCAACAAATGTCAAATCGATTGACACCTACAGAATGTTAGAAAACTGTACCTTTTTGCAATGTAAGCTTTGGCAATATGGTTCTCTGTAAACTTTCATGCCAATAAAGCATTTGAATTGAATTGAATTGAATTGATTGGGAGTGTGAGAGAGAGAGAGATTGGGAGTGTGAGAGAGAGAGAGATTGGGAGTGTGAGAGAGAGAGATTGGGAGTGTGAGAGTGAGAGATTGGGAGTGTGAGAGAGAGAGAGATTGGGAGTGAGAGAGAGAGATTGGGAGTGTGAGAGAGAGAGCGATATTGGGAGTGTGAGAGAGAGAGAGAGATTGGGAGTGAGAGAGAGAGAGATTGGGAGTGTGAGAGAGAGAGAGAGATTGGGAGTGTGAGAGAGAGAGAGATTGGGAGTGAGAGAGAGAGAGAGATTGGGAGTGTGAGAGAGAGTGAGATTGGGAGTGTGAGAGAGAGAGAGATTGGGAGTGTGAGAGAGAGAGAGATTGGGAGTGTGAGAGAGAGAGAGATTGGGAGTGTGAGAGAGAGAGAGATTGGGAGTGTGTGAGAGAGAGAGATTGGGAGTGTGAGAGAGAGAGAGATTGGGAGTGTGAGAGAGAGAGAGATTGGGAGAGTGGGAGAGAGAGAGATTGGGAGTGTGAGAGAGAGAGAGCTTGGGAGTGAGAGAGAGAGATTGGGAGTGTGAGAGAGAGAGAGATTGGGAGTGTGAGAGAGAGAGAGATTGGGAGTGTGAGAGAGAGAGAGACTGGGAGTGTGAGAGAGAGAGATTGGGAGTGCGAGAGAGAGAGATTGGGAGTGTGAGAGAGAGAGAGATTGGGAGTGTGAGAGAGAGAGAGATTGGGAGTGTGAGAGAGAGAGACTGGGAGTGTGAGAGAGAGAGCGATTGGGAGTGTGAGAGAGAGAGATTGGGAGTGTGAGAGAGAGAGAGATTGGGAGTGTCAGAGAGAGAGATTGGGAGTGTGAGAGAGAGAGAGATTGGGAGTGTGAGAGAGAGAGATTGGGAGTGTGAGAGAGAGAGATTGGGAGTGTAAGAGAGAGAGAGATTGGGAGTGTGAGAGAGAGAGAGATTGGGAGTGTGAGAGAGAGAGAGATTGGGAGTGTGAGAGAGAGAGAGATTGGGAGTGTGAGAGAGAGAGAGATTGGGAGTGTGAGAGAGAGAGAGACTGGGAGTGTGAGAGAGAGAGCGATTGGGAGTGTGAGAGAGAGAGATTGGGAGTGTGAGAGAGAGAGAGATTGGGAGTGTGAGAGAGAGAGATTGGGAGTGTGAGAGAGAGAGAGATTGGGAGTGTGAGAGAGAGAGATTGGGAGTGTGAGAGAGATATTGGGAGTGTGTGAGAGAGAGAGATTGGGAGTGTGAGAGAGAGAGATTGGGAGTGTCAGAGAGAGAGATTGGGAGTGTGTGAGAGAGAGATTGGGAGTGTGAGAGAGAGAGAGATTGGGAGTGTGAGATTGGGAGTGTGAGAGAGAGATTGGGAATGTGAGAGAGAGAGAGATTGGGAGTGTGAGAGAGAGAGAGAGATTGGGAGTGTGAGAGAGAGATAGACTGGGAGTGTGAGAGAGAGAGAGATTGGGAGTGTGAGAGAGAGAGAGAGATTGGGAGTGTGAGAGAGAGAGAGACTGGGAGTGTGAGAGAGAGAGAGATTGGGAGTGTGAGAGAGAGAGATTGGGAGTGTGAGAGAGAGAGAGATTGGGAGTGTGAGAGAGAGAGAGATTGGGAGTGTGAGAGAGAGAGACTGGGAGTGTGAGAGAGAGAGCGATTGGGAGTGTGAGAGAGAGAGATTGGGAGTGTGAGAGAGAGAGATTGGGAGTGTGAGAGAGAGAGATTGGGAGTGTGAGAGAGAGAGATTGGGAGTGTGAGAGAGAGAGAGATTGGGAGTGAGAGAGAGAGAGATTGGGAGTGTGAGAGAGAGAGAGATTGGGAGTGTGAGAGAGAGAGAGATTGGGAGTGAGAGAGAGAGAGATTGGGAGTGTGAGAGAGAGAGAGAGATTGGGAGTGTGAGAGAGAGAGAGATTGGGAGTGAGAGAGAGAGAGAGATTGGGAGTGTGAGAGCAAAAATGAAATGCTAAAGTTCAGCAATATGGAGATGCAGGGTGCGATACTCAAACTATTCAACATCATATTACGCTCAGGCTGTTTTCCCGATATCTGGTGCCAAGGACTAATCTCCCCCATATATAAAAGTGGAAACAAATCAGACCCAAATAACTACCGCGGCATCTGTGTCAACAGTTGTCTAGGGAAGTTATTCTGCAGTATTCTAAAGAGTAGATTACTTGATTTTCTTAACAAACATAATATCCTCAGAAAAAACCAAATAGGCTTTCTTCCAAAACACCGCACCGCCGACCATATCTATACCCTTCACACCCTCATTGAAAAACATAAACACCAAACAAAAAATGGGAAAATATTCGCCTGTTTCATCGACTTCAAGAAAGCCTTTGACTCTATATGGCACGAAGGGCTCTATTATAAACTTCTTCAGTGTGGAATAGGGGGCAAAGTCTATGACCTTATTAAATCAATGTATCTGAAAAACAAATGCGGGGTCAAAATTGGAGACAAACGCACCGATTTCTTCACCCAGAGAAGAGGCGTCCGGCAGGGCTGCAATTTGAGCCCGACCCTGTTCAACATATACATAAATGAATTAGCAGACATGCTGGAGCAAAGCGAGTCACCAGGTCTCCGTCTCCTGGATGGAGAAGTGAAGTCCCTGTTCTATGCGGACGACCTGGTTCTGCTGTCTCCCACAGAACAGGGATTACAGCAACAACTAGACCTACTCGACAAATACTGCCAAAATTGGGCTCTAACAGTAAATCTAAAGAAAACCAACATCATGATTTTTCAGAAAAGACCCAGATGTCAGGAAAACAAATACCAGTTTACCCTCAGTGATACCACTATAGGACACACTATGAGCTACACCTACCTTGGTCTAACTATTACAGCATCAGGGAGCTTCAGCATAGCAGTGAATGCACTAAAAGAAAAAGCCCGAAGAGCCCTATATGCAATAAAAAGAAAATTCTACAACATCCAAATCCCAATCAAAATCTGGCTCAAAATTTTTGACAGCATAATCCTGCCCATTGCACTGTACGGTAGTGAAGTATGGGGCCCGCTAAATCACCAAAGCTACACTAAATGGGAAAAACACACAATAGAAGCCCTACATGCAGAATTCTGCCGAAGCATCCTTCGCACCCAAAGAAAAACGCCAACAAATGCATGCAGAGCCGAACTAGGCAGATACCCACTGATAATAAACATCCAAAAACGAGCACTAAACTTCCTAAATCACCTCAAATCTAGCTCCCCAGACACCCTTCATTTCAAAGCCTTTCAGACCCAAGAGCTAAACCCAGAAAAGAGTCCCCTGAGTCAGCTGCTACTGAAACTAAGTACTCAGCCGGACCCTGACCAGCCCCAGACCAACACAGCCGTCCAAACACCAATCCGAGTGAACCAAATCATTAAAAAATGCAAAGAAACCTACCTGGAACATTGGAACAAAATAACCGAAAGCCAAAGCAGATTAGAATGTTACCGGGCCCTAAAAAGAGAATATAAACTGGCAGACTACCTCACGACCATCAGAGACACAAAACAGAGACAGACCCTCACCAGGTACAGACTAAGCGACCACCAACTGGAAATTGAAAAAGGCAGATACAAGAAATCCTGGAAGCCTAGAGAGAATAGAATATGCGATCAATGTCTGGCTGGCGAGGTTGAAACAGAAATGCATTTCCTCCTAAAATGCGAAAAATTCAACACATCAAGAAACATATTATTCAACAAGCTAAGCCAAACAACCCCAGATTTCAAGGAATTGGATGATCTGTCAAAATTGAGATTAGTCCTAGGAGAAGGAGACAGACCATACCTTGGGGCCAAATATGTAACAACATGTCACAACCTGAGGACTGTTTAAAAGTAAGACTGTTTAAAATTAATATTGAACGTACCAAATGAAGTAGAAAGACTGTTTAAAATTAATATTGTTTAAAAGTAATATTGTATGTACCCAACAAATGTCAAATCGATTGACACCTACAGAATGTTGGAAAACTGTACCTTTTTGCTATGTAAGCTTTGGCAATATGGTTCTCTGTAAACTTTCATGCCAATAAAGCATTTGAACTGAACTGAACTGAAAAACTGATTGGGAGTGTGAGAGAGAGAGATTGGGAGTGTCAGAGAGATAGATTGGGAGTGTGAGAGAGAGAGAGATTGGGAGTGTGAGAGAGAGAGAGATTGGGAGTGTGAGAGAGAGAGAGATTGGGAGTGTGTGAGAGAGAGATTGGGAGTGTGAGAGAGAGAGATTGGGAGTGTGAGAGAGAGAGAGATTGGGATTGTGAGAGAGAGAGATTGGGAGTGTGAGAGAGAGAGATTGGGAGTGTGAGAGAGAGAGAGATTGGGAGTGTGAGAGAGAGAGATTGGGAGTGTGAGAGAGAGAGAGATTGGGAGTGTGAGAGAGAGAGAGATTGGGAGTGTGTGAGAGAGAGATTGGGAGTGTGAGAGAGAGAGATTAGGAGTGTGAGAGAGAGAGATTGGGAGTGAGAGAGAGAGAGATTGGGAGTGTCAGAGAGAGAGATTGGGAGTGTGTGAGAGAGAGATTGGGAGTGTCAGAGAGAGAGTTCGGGAGCGTGAGAGAGAGATTGGGAGTGTGAGAGAGAGAGATTGGGAGTGTGAGAGAGAGATTGGGAGTGTGAGAGAGAGAGTTTGGGAGTGTGTGAGAGAGATTGGGAGTGTGAGAGAGAGAGAGATTGGGAGTGTGAGAGAGAGATTGGGAGTGTGAGAGAGAGAGATTGGGAGTGTGAGAGAGAGAGATTGGGAGTGTGAGAGAGAGAGATTTGGAGTGTGAGAGAGAGATTGGGAGTGTGAGAGAGAGAGATTGGGAGTGTGAGAGAGAGATTGGGAGTGTGAGAGAGAGATATTGGGAGTGTGAGAGAGAGATTGGGAGTGTGAGAGAGAGAAAGATTGGGAGAGTGAGAGAGAGATTGGTAGTGTGAGAGAGAGAAATTGGGAGTGTGAGAGAGAGAGAGATTGGGAGTGTGAGAGAGAGAGATTGGGAGTGTGAGAGAGAGAGAGATTGGGAGTGTGAGCAGAGATTGGGAGTGTGAGAGAGAGAGATTGGGAGTGTGAGAGAGAGAGACTGGGAGCGTGAGAGAGAGAGATTGGGAGTGTGAGAGAGAGAGATTGGGAGCGTGAGAGAGAGAGATTGGGAGTGAGAGAGAGAGATTGGGAGTGTGAGAGAGAGATTGGGAGTGTGAGAGAGAGAGATTGGGAGTGTGTGAGAGAGATTGGGAGTGTGAGAGAGAGAGATTGGGAGTGTGAGAGAGAGATTGGGAGTGTGAGAGAGAGAGAGATTGGGAGTGTGTGAGAGAGAGATTGGGAGTGTGAGAGAGAGAGATTGGGAGTGTGAGAGAGAGAGAGATTGGGAGTGAGAGAGAGAGAGAGATTGGGATTGTGAGAGAGAGAGATTGGGAGTGTGAGAGAGAGAGAGATTGGGAGTGTGATAGAGAGAGATTGGGAGTGTGAGAGAGAGAGAGATTGGGAGTGTGTGAGAGAGAGATTGGGAGTGAGAGAGAGAGAGATTGGGAGTGTCAGAGAGAGAGATTGGGAGTGTGCGAGAGAGAGAGGTTGGGAGTGAGAGAGAGAGAGATGGGGAGTGTGAGAGAGAGAGATTGGGAGTGAGAGAGAGAGAGATTGGGAGTGTGAGAGAGAGAGATTGGGAGTGTGAGAGAGAGAGAGATTGGGAGTGTGAGAGAGAGATTGGGAGTGTGAGAGAGAGAGAGATTGGGAGTGTGAGAGAGAGAGAGATTGGGAGTGTGAAAGAGAGAGAGATTGGGAGTGTGAGAGAGAGAGAGAGATTGGGAGTGAGAGAGAGAGAGAGATTGGGAGTGTGAGAGAGAGAGAGATTGGGAGTGAGAGAGAGAGATTGGGAGTGTGAGAGAGAGAGATTGGGAGTGTGAGAGAGAGAGATTGGGAGTGTGAGAGAGAGAGATTGGGAGTGTGAGAGAGAGAGATGGGGAGTGTGAGAGAGAGAGATTGGGAGTGTGAGAGAGAGAGAGATTGGGAGTGAGAGAGAGAGAGATTGGGAGTGTGAGAGAGAGAGAGATTGGGAGTGTGAGAGAGAGAGAGATTGGGAGTGTGAGAGAGAGAGAGATTGGGAGTGTGAGAGAGAGAGAGATTGGGAGTGTGAGAGAGAGAGAGATTGGGAGTGAGAGAGAGAGAGATTGGGAGTGTGAGAGAGAGAGAGATTGGGAGTGAGAGAGAGAGATTGGGAGTGTGAGAGAGAGAGAGATTGGGAGCGAGACAGAGAGATTGGGAGTGTGAGAGAGAGAGAGATTGGGAGTGTGAGAGAGAGAGATTGGGAGTGTGAGAGAGAGAGAAATTTGGAGTGTGAGAGAGAGAGATTGGGAGTGTAAGAGAGAGAGAGATTGGGAGTGTGAGAGAGGGAGAGATTGGGAGTGTGAGAGAGAGAGATTGGGAGCGTGAGAGAGAGAGAGATTGGGAGTGTGAGAGAGAGAGAGATTGGGAGTGTGAGAGAGAGAGAGATTGGGAGTGTGAGAGAGAGAGAGATTGGGAGTGTGAGAGAGAGAGATTGGGAGTGTGAGAGAGAGAGAGATTGGGAGTGTCAGAGAGAGAGATTGGGAGTGTCAGAGAGAGAGATTGGGAGTGTGTGAGAGAGAGAGATTGGGAGTGTGAGAGAGAGAGATTGGGAGTGTCAGAGAGAGAGATTGGGAGTGTGTGAGAGAGAGATTGGGAGTGTGAGAGAGAGAGAGATTGGGAGTGTGAGAGAGAGAGAGATTGGGAGTGTGAGAGAGAGAGAGATTGGGAGTGTGAGAGAGAGAGATTGGGAGTGTGAGAGAGAGAGATTGGGAGTGTGAGAGAGAGAGAGATTGGGAGTGTCATAGAGAGAGATTGGGAGTGTGTGAGAGAGAGATTGGGAGTGTGAGTGAGAGAGAGATTGGGAGTGTGAGAGAGAGAGAGATTGGGAGTGTGAGAGAGAGAGAGATTGGCAGTGTGAGAGAGAGAGATTGGGAGTGTGAGAAAGAGAGATTGGGAGTGTGAGAGAGAGAGAGATTGGGAGTGTCAGAGAGAGAGATTGGGAGTGTGAGAGAGAGAGATTGGGAGTGTGAGAGAGAGAGATTGGGAGTGTGAGAGAGAGAGATTGGGAGTGTGCGAGAGAGAGAGATTGGGAGTGAGAGAGAGAGAGAGAGATTGGGAGTGTGAGAGAGAGAGATTGGGAGTGAGAGAGAGAGAGATTGGGAGTGTGAGAGAGAGAGATTGGGAGTGTGAGAGAGAGAGAGATTGGGAGTGTGAGAGAGAGAGATTGGGAGTGTGAGAGAGAGAGAGATTGGAAGTGTGAGAGAGAGAGATTGGGAGTGTGTGTGAGAGATTGGGAGTGTGAGAGAGAGAGATTGGGAGTGAGAGAGAGAGAGAGATTGGGAGTGTGAGAGAGAGAGATTGGGAGTGTGAGAGAGAGAGATTGGGAGTGTGAGAGAGAGAGATTGGGAGTGTGAGAGAGAGAGAGATTGGGAGTGAGAGAGAGAGAGATTGGGAGTGTGAGAGAGAGAGAGATTGGGAGTGTGAGAGAGAGAGAGATTGGGAGTGTGAGAGAGAGAGAGATTGGGAGTGTGAGAGAGAGAGAGATTGGGAGTGTGAGAGAGAGAGAGATTGGGAGTGTGAGAGAGAGAGAGATTGGGAGTGAGAGAGAGAGAGATTGGGAGTGTGAGAGAGAGAGAGATTGGGAGTGTGAGAGAGAGAGAGATTGGGAGTGAGAGAGAGAGATTGGGAGTGTGTGAGAGAGAGAGATTGGGAGTGTGAGAGAGAGAGATTGGGAGTGTGAGAGAGAGAGAAATTTGGAGTGTGAGAGAGAGAGATTGGGAGTGTAAGAGAGAGAGAGATTGGGAGTGTGAGAGAGAGAGAGATTGGGAGTGTGAGAGAGAGAGATTGGGAGTGTGAGACAGAGAGAGATTACAGGGATTACAGCAACAACTAGACCTACTCGACAAATACTGCCAAAATTGGGCTCTAACAGTAAATCTAAAGAAAACCAACATCATGATTTTTCAAAAAAGGCCCAGATGTCAGGAAAACAAATACCAGTTTACCCTCAGTGATACCACTATAGGACACACTATGAGCTACACCTACCTTGGTCTCACTATTACAGCATCAGGGAGCTTCAGCATAGCAGTGAATGCACTAAAAGAAAAAGCACGAAGAGCCCTATATGCAATAAAAAGAAAATTCTACAACATCCAAATCCCAATCAAAATCTGGCTCAAAATATTTGACAGCATAATCCTGCCCATTGCACTGTACGGTAGTGAAGTATGGGGCCCGCTAAATCACCAAAGCTACACTAAATGGGAAAAACACACAATAGAAGCCCTACATGCAGAATTCTGCCGAAGCATCCTTCGCACCCAAAGAAAAACGCCAACAAATGCATGCAGAGCCGAACTAGGCAGGTACCCACTGATAATAAACATCCAAAAACGAGCACTAAACTTCCTAAATCACCTCAAATCTAGCTCCCCAGACACCCTTCATTTCAAAGCCTTTCAGACCCAAGAGCTAAACCCAGAAAAGAGTCCCCTGAGTCAGCTGCTACTGAAACTAAGTACTCAGCCGGACCCTGACCAGCCCCAGACCAACACAGCCGTCCAAACACCAATCCGAGTGAACCAAATCATTAAAAAGTGCAAAGAAACCTACCTGGAACATTGGA
Source organism: Somniosus microcephalus (assembly GCF_052327205.1). Lineage (NCBI taxonomy): Eukaryota > Metazoa > Chordata > Chondrichthyes > Squaliformes > Somniosidae > Somniosus > Somniosus microcephalus. Next base: position 32,019 of record NW_028226478.1, read on the forward strand.
ACAAAATAACCGAAAGCCAAAGCAGATTAGAATGTTACCGGGCCCTAAAAAGAGAATATAAACTGGCAGACTACCTCACGACCATCAGAGACACAAAACAGAGACAGACCCTCACCAGGTACAGACTAAGCGACCACCAACTGGAAATTGAAAAAGGCAGATACAAGAAATCCTGGCAGCCTAGAGAGAATAGAATATGCGATCAATGTCTGGCCGGCGAGGTTGAAACAGAGATGCATTTCCTCCTAAAATGCGAAAAATTCAACACATCAAGAAACATATTATTCAACAAGCTAAGCCAAACAACCCCAGATTTCAAGGAATTGGATGACCTGTCAAAATTGAGATTAGTCCTAGGAGAAGGAGACAGATCATACCTTGGGGCCAAATATGTAACAACATGTCACAACCTGAGGACTGTTTAAAATTAAGACTGTTTAAAATTAATATTGAACGTACCAAATGAAGTACAAAGACTGTTTAAAATTAATATTGTTTAAAAGTAATATTGTATTTACCCAACAAATGTCAAATCGATTGACACCTACAGAATGTTGGAAAACTGTACCTTTTTGCTATGTAAGCTTTGGCAATATGGTTCTCTGTAAACTTTCATGCCAATAAAGCATTTGAACTGAACTGAACTGAACTGAACTGATTGGGAGTGAGAGAGAGAGAGAGATTGGGAGTGAGAGAGAGAGAGATTGGGAGTGTGAGAGAGAGAGATTGGGAGTGTGAGAGACAGAGAGACTGGGAGTGTGAGAGAGAGAGAGATTGGGAGTGTGAGAGAGAGAGATTGGGAGTGTGAGAGAGAGAGATTGGGAGTGTGTGAGAGAGAGATTGGGAGTGTCAGAGAGAGAGATTGGGAGTGTGTGAGAGAGAGATTGGGAGTGTGAGTGAGAGAGAGATTGGGAGTGTGAGAGAGAGAGAGATTGGGAGTGTGAGAGAGAGAGAGATTGGGAGTGTCAGAGAGAGAGATTGGGACTGTGAGACAGAGAGATTGGGAGTGAGAGAGAGAGATTGGGAGTGTGAGAGAGAGAGATTGGGAGTGTGCGAGAGAGAGAGATTGGGAGTGAGAGAGAGAGAGAGATTGGGAGTGTGAGAGAGAGAGATTCGGAGTGAGAGAGAGAGAGATTGGGAGTGTGAGAGAGAGAGATTGGGAGTGTGAGAGAGAGAGAGATTGGGAGTGTGAGAGAGAGAGATTGGGAGTGTGAGAGAGAGAGTGATTGGGAGTGTGAGAGAGAGAGATTGGGAGTGTGTGAGAGAGATTGGGAGTGTGAGAGAGAGAGATTGGGAGTGTGAGAGAGAGATTGGGAGTGTGAGAGAGAGAGATTGGGAGTGTGTGAGAGAGAGAGATTGGGAGTGTGAGAGAGAGATTGGGAGTGTGAGAGAGAGAGATTGGGAGTGTCAGAGAGATAGATTGGGAGTGTGAGAGAGAGAGAGATTGGGAGTGTGTGAGAGAGATTGGGAGTGTGAGAGACAGAGACTGGGAGTGTCAGAGAGAGAGATTGGGAGTGTGAGAGAGAGAGATTGGAAGTGTCAGAGAGATAGATTGGGAGTGTGAGAGAGAGAGAGATTGGGAGTGTGAGAGAGAGAGAGATTGGGAGTGTGAGAGAGAGAGAGATTGGGAGTGTGTGAGAGAGAGATTGGGAGTGTGAGAGAGAGAGATTGGGAGTGTGAGAGAGAGAGAGATTGGGAGTGAGAGAGAGAGAGAGATTGGGATTGTGAGAGAGAGAGATTGGGAGTGTGAGAGAGAGAGATTGGGAGTGTGAGAGAGAGAGAGATTGGGAGTGTGAGAGAGAGAGATTGGGAGTGTGAGAGAGAGAGAGATTGGGAGTGTGAGAGAGAGAGAGATTGGGAGTGTGTGAGAGAGAGATTGGGAGTGTGAGAGAGAGAGATTAGGAGTGTGAGAGAGAGAGATTGGGAGTGAGAGAGAGAGTGAGATTGGGAGTGAGAGAGAGAGAGATTGGGAGTGTGAGAGAGAGAGATTGGGAGTGTGAGAGAGAGAGAGATTGGGAGTGTGTGAGAGAGAGATTGGGAGTGTGAGAGAGAGAGATTGGGGGTGTGAGAGAGAGAGATTGGGAGTGAGAGAGAGAGAGAGAGATTGGGAGTGTGTGAGAGAGAGATTGGGAGTGAGAGAGAGAGAGATTGGGAGTGTGAGAGAGAGAGAGATTGGGAGTGTGAGAGAGAGAGAGATTGGGAGTGTGAGAGAGAGAGAGATTGGGAGTGTCAGAGAGAGAGATTGGGAGTGTCAGAGAGAGAGATTGGGAGTGTGTGAGAGAGAGATTGGGAGTGAGAGAGAGAGAGATTGGGAGTGTCAGAGAGAGAGATTGGGAGTGTGTGAGAGAGAGATTGGGAGTGTCAGAGAGAGAGTTCGGGAGTGTGAGAGAGAGATTGGGAGTGAGAGAGAGAGAGATTGGGAGTGTGAGAGAGAGATTGGGAGTGTGAGAGAGAGAGTTTGGGAGTGTGTGAGAGAGAGAGAGATTGGGAGTGTGAGAGAGAGATTGGGAGTGTGAGAGAGAGAGATTGGGAGTGTGAGAGAGAGAGATTGCGAGTGCGAGAGAGAGAGATTGGGAGTGTGAGAGAGAGATTGGGAGTGTGAGAGAGAGAGATTGGGAGTGTGAGAGAGAGAGAGATTGGGAGTGTGAGAGAGAGAGATTGGGAGTGTGAGAGAGAGAGATTGGGAGTGTGAGAGAGAGAGATTGGGAGTGTGAGAGATAGAGATTGGGAGTGTGAGCAGAGATTGGGAGTGTGAGAGAGAGAGATTGGGAGTGTGAGAGAGAGAGATTGGGAGCGTGAGAGAGAGAGATTGGGAGTGTGAGAGAGAGAGATTGGGAGCGTGAAAGAGAGAGATTGGGAGTGTGAGAGAGAGAGATTGGGAGTGTGAGAGAGAGATTGGGAGTGTGAGAGAGAGAGATTGGGAGTGTGTGAGAGAGATTGGGAGTGTGAGAGAGAGAGATTGGGAGTGTGAGAGAGAGATTGGGAGTGTGAGAGAGAGAGATTGGGAGTGTGTGAGAGAGATTGGGAGTGTGAGAGAGAGAGATTGGGAGAGTCAGAGAGAGAGATTGGGAGTGTGAGAGAGAGAGAGATTGGGAGTGTGAGAGAGAGAGAGAGATTGGGAGTGTGAGAGAGAGATTGGGAGTGTGAGAGAGAGAGATTGGGAGTGTCAGAGAGATAGATTGGGAGTGTGAGAGAGAGAGAGATTGGGAGTGTGAGAGAGAGAGATTGGGAGCGTGAGAGAGCGAGATTGGGAGTGTGAGAGAGAGAGATTGGGAGCGTGAGAGAGAGAGATTGGGAGTGTGAGAGAGAGCGATTGGAGTGTGAGAGAGAGAGATTGGGAGCGTGAGAGAGAGAGATTGGGAGTGTGAGAGAGAGAGATTGGGAGTGTGAGAGAGAGATTGGGAGTGTGAGAGAGCGAGATTGGGAGTGTGTGAGAGAGATTGGGAGTGTGAGAGAGAGAGATTGGGAGTGTGAGAGAGAGGTTGGGAGAGTGTGAGAGAGAGAGAGATTGGGAGTGTGTGAGAGAGATTGGGAGTGTGAGAGAGAGAGAGATTGGGAGTGTCAGAGAGATAGATTGGTAGTGTGAGAGAGGGAGAGATTGGGAGTGTGAGAGAGAGAGAGATTGGGAGTGTGAGAGAGAGAGATTGGGAGTGTGAGAGAGAGAGATTGGGAGCGTGAGAGAGAGAGATTGGGAGTGTGAGAGAGAGAGATTGGGAGTGTGAGAGAGAGATTGGGAGTGTGAGAGAGAGAGATTGGGAGTGCGTGAGAGAGATTGGGAGTGTGAGAGAGAGAGATTGGGAGTGTGAGAGAGAGATTGGGAGTGTGAGAGAGAGAGATTGGGAGTGTGAGAGAGAGAGATTGGGAGTGTGAGAGAGAGAGATTGGGAGTGTCAGAGAGAGAGATTGGGAGTGTGAGAGAGAGAGAGATTGGGAGTGTGAGAGAGAGATTGGGAGTGTGAGAGAGAGAGATTGGGAGTGTCAGAGAGATAGATTGGGAGTGTGAGAGAGAGAGAGATTGGGAGTGTGAGAGAGAGAGAGATTGGGAGTGTGAGAGAGAGAGAGAGATTGGGAGTGTGAGAGAGAGAGAATTGGGAGTGTGAGAGAGAGAGATTGGGAGTGTGAGAGAGATAGATTGGGAGTGTGAGAGAGAGAGAGATTGGGAATGTGAGAGGGAGAGAGATTGGGAGTGTGAGAGAGAGAGAGATTGGGATTGTGAGAGAGAGAGATTGGGAGTGTGAGAGAGAGAGATTGGGAGTGTGAGAGAGAGAGATTGGGAGTGTGAGAGGGAGAGAGATTGAGAGTGTGAGAGAGAGAGAGATTGGGAGTGTGAGAGAGAGAGATTGGGAGTGTGAGAGAGAGAGATTGGGAGTGTGAGAGAGAGAGAGATTGGGATTGTGAGAGAGAGAGATTGGGAGTGTGAGAGAGAGAGATTGGGAGTGTGAGAGAGAGAGAGATTGGGAGTGTGAGAGAGAGAGAGATTGGGATTGTGAGAGAGAGAGATTGGGAGTGTGAGAGAGAGAGATTGGGAGTGTGAGAGAGAGAGAGATTGGGAGTGTGAGAGGGAGAGAGATTGAGAGTGTGAGAGAGAGAGAGATTGGGAGTGTGAGAGAGAGAGATTGGGAGTGTGAGAGAGAGAGATTGGGAGTGAGAGAGAGAGAGAGATTGGGAGTGTGAGAGAGAGAGATTGGGAGTGTGAGAGAGAGAGATTGGGAGTGAGAGAGAGAGATTGGGAGTGTGAGAGAGAGAGAGATTGGGAGTGTGTGAGAGAGAGATTGGGAGTGAGAGAGAGAGAGAGGATTGGGAGTGAGAGAGAGAGAGAGATTGGGAGTGAGAGAGAGAGAGATTGGGAGTGAGAGAGAGAGAGAGAGATTGGGAGTGAGAGAGAGAGAGAGATTGGGAGTGTGAGAGAGAGAGAGATTGGGAGTGTGAGAGAGAGAGAGATTGGGAGTGTGAGAGAGAGAGAGATTGGGAGTGTGTGAGAGAGAGATTGGGAGTGTGAGAGAGAGAGAGATTGGGAGTGTGAGAGAGAGAGAGATTGGGAGTGAGAGAGAGAGAGAGAGATTGGGAGTGAGAGAGAGAGAGATTGGGAGTGTGAGAGAGAGAGATTGGGAGTGAGAGAGAGAGAGCGATTTGGAGTGTGAGAGAGAGATTGGGAGTGAGAGAGAGAAAGAGATTGGGAGGTGGGGAGAGAAAGAGAGAGTGAGAGAGACTGGGGGAGAGAGAGAGACTGGGGGAGAGAGACGGGAGAGAGAGAGAGAGAGACTGGGGGAGAGAGACAGGGGAAGGGAGAGAGGGACTGGGGAGCGAGAGAGATAGAGAGACTGGGAGACAGAGAGAGAGAGAGTGACTGGGGGGAAGAGAGAGCGACTGGGGGGGAAGAGAGAGCGACTGGGGCGGAAGAGAGAGCGACTGGGCGGGGAGAGAGAGCGACTGGGGGGGTAAGAGAGAGCGACTGGGGGGGGGAGAGAGAGCGACTGTGGGGGGGAGAGTGAGCCACTGTGGGGGGGAGAGAGAGCGACTGTGGGGAGGAGAGAGAGCGACTGGGGGGAAGAGAGAGAGCGACTGTGGGGGGGAGAGAGAGGGACTGGGGGGGAGAGAGCGCGACTGGGGGGGAGAGAGCGCGACTGGGGGGGAGAGAGAGCGACTGGGGGGGAGAGAGAGCGACTAGGGGGGAAGAGAGAGCGACTGGGGGGGAAGAGAGAGCGACTGGGGGGGAAGAGAGAGCGACTGGGGGGGAGAGAGAGAGCGACTGGGGGGGAGAGAGAGAGCGACTGGGGGGGAGAGAGAGCGACTTGGGGGGAGAGAGAGCGT
>NW_028226479.1:0-37815 GCF_052327205.1 Somniosus microcephalus
ATTAATTGAGCACACCGAAAGAGAAGATCCGAAGCAATGTAGAGGAGACCCCAGGCGGGGTAACATCAGGAAAGATAGAAGAAACAGAGGGGTCCCAGGTGGGGCAGAATTGGAACACCGGAACAGTGAATTGAATTTGAGTAAGGGGTCAGAGGTTGCTCCTTCTCCTCAAAGGAATGGACTGTAAGGAAGGGAGAAATCTTCAAGACTCCCTACTAACTAACGCCCAAGTTGAGAGAGCAATAAGAGCTGGCTAGATTAGTCAACAGCCGATTGTGAGAAGTCAATAAAGAAATAACTATTAGATTCAAAGATGGGTTTTAATTCTTAGACCAGGGACTGACAACAGGCAAGCGGAAAAAGATAGCACAAATGCCAGCAAGGTCGAATATCAAGCATCAAAAGACAAATAGAAATGGTAAGGACTTACAATTGTCACTATAGTTGCAGTATTATTTTGTGTTATAATGACGGTTCTGAAAGCATGCTGTAGGGCAGCTGTGTCCCGAATAGTGCCGGTTGCTACAGTTGATATAATCAATATTAAGCCAGAAACCGAACAGTTAATGCGGGATAATGAACTGATAGCGATAGTAACATACATGTAAAGTTCTTTAGTCATTTGCACAGACTACCACGCCTAGCACAACAAGATAGACAGAGGGGAAAGACGAACTTAGGTACTAAGTTTAAGCCATCAGTTAGGAGTAATCCTGGGGATGGTAAAAGTAGAAGAGAAGTTGGTATCCCTAGCCAAAATCTAAATTTGGTGCAGGACCAACAGGAGGGACTGAAGGGGTTAAAATGAACCCTCTCAGAATAACAACTTTCTTTTATGAAAAAGACTTTCTCATGTGAAAAAGACTTTTGTGCTACTTTCGCTAGTTTTGCAAAAGGACAGTGTGTTGAGAAACTTTGCAAAACAGAGATAAGATGCAGCTGTGGGACAAGACAGAATGTGTGTTAAGCGATAAGAAATGTGCTGCTTTAGCTAAAATTTGTAGACACAGCAGAATATAGGGGTCATGGGAATTTGACCTGTAACCAAAGGCATAGTAAGATGTAACTAACCTTTATTAATACTGAAAAGAATCCATGTGATCAGGTGATTATTGTAATACAATGTGATCAGGTGATTATTGCAATACAATGTGATTGGATGAAAATAGAATAAAAAGCTGTACCAACCAAGAGAGAACGAGAAGGTGCTCGCACAGACCGCGGGGTCTGAGACACTTCTCCCAGAGGATAGATAGAGTTCTCTGCAGCCGAGAGCGAGAGTCCCGAAGGCTGTGTTGCCTGCCCAGTGCCAGGGTTAAGGACATCTCCTCTGGACTGGAGAGAAACTTGGAGTGGGAGGGAGAGGATCCAGTTGTTGTGGTCCATGTTGGTACCAACGACATAGATAGGACAAGGAAGGAGGTTCTGCTGAGGGAGTTTGAGCAGCTAGGGGTCAAATTAAAAAGCAGAACCACAAGGGTAATAATCTCTGGATTATTACCTGAGCCACGAGCGAATTTGGCTAGGACAAATAAAATTAGAGAGTTAAATGCGTGGCTCAAAGACTGGTGTGGGAGAAATGGGTTTTGCTTCCTGGGACACTGGCACCAGTACTGGGGCAGGAGGGAGCTGTTCAGTTGGGACGGGCTTCACTTGGCCAGTGCTGGGACTAGAGTCCTGGCGGATCATATAACTAGGGCTGTAGAGAGGGCTTTAAACTAACTAGTGGGGGGGAGGTTCCTAGAGAGCAAATAATACAAATGACAACAGAGAAGGTCATCGACTTAGGTCGCAGTGGGGAAATTAAAAACCAGAGCATGTCAGGAAGGGGCAGAAGGTATGGAGTAAAAGGTAAAGTAATACAAAGGGCAAAAGCAGGAACTAAGTGTCACAAAACATCTTTGAAAGTTCTCTATCTGAATGCACGTAGCATTCGTAACAAAATAGATGAGTTAATGGCACAAATAACTACATATGGGTATGATCTTGTGGCCATTACAGAGACATGGCTGCAGGGTGACAATGCCTGGGAATTAAACATACCAGGTTATTTAACGATCAGGAAGGACAGGCAGGAAGGAAGGGGAGGTGGGGTGGCTATGTTTATAAAGGAAGGAATCACTGTAATACAGTGAAAGGATATTGGGTCAAAAGATCAGGACAATGAAACAGTTTGGGTGGAGGTAAGGAATAATAAGGGGAAAAAAACACTAGTGGGCGTAGTCCATAGGCCTCTGAACTGTGGCAACTCTGTTGGATGGAGTATCAATCAGGAAATAGTTGAGGCTTGTAATAAGGGAACATCTGTAATTATGGGGGATTTTAACTACCATATTGGACAAATCAAATTGGGCAGGGCTGCCTTGAGAACGAGTTCATTGAGTGTATTAGGGATGGGTTTCTTGAGCAGTATGTAACTGAACCGACCAGGGGGCAAGCAACCTTAGATTTGGTCCTGTGTAACGAGACAGGATTAATTAAAAATGTCCTAGTAAAGGATCCCCTTGGAATGAGTGACCATAACATGGTTGAATTCCATATTCAATTAGAGGGTGAGAAGGTTGGATCTCAAACAAGCGTGCTAAGCTTGAATAAAGGAGACTATGAAGGTATGAGAACGGAATTGAGTAGAGTGGATTGGGAAAATAGATTAAAGGGTAAGACGATACATGATCAGTGGTGTACATTTAAGGAGTTATTTTACAACTTCCAAAAAATATATATTCCACTGAGAAGAAAAGGGTGTAAAAGAAAAGACAGCCATCCGTGGCTAAGTAAAGAAATTAAGGATAGTATTTGACTAAAAACAAGGGCATATAAGGTAGCCAAATCTAGTGGGAGGATAGAGGTTTGGGAAAACTTTAAAAGACAGCAAAAAATAACAAAAAGATTGATTAAGAAAGGGAAGATAGATTATGAAAGTAAATTAGCAAAAAATATAAAAACAGATAGTAAGAGTTTTTATAGTTATATAAAAAGAAAAAGGGTGGCTAAAGTAAATGTTGGTCCCTTAGAGGATGGGACCGGGAAATTAATGGTGGGAAATATGGAGATGGCAAAAACACTGAATGAATATTTTATATCAGTCTTTACAGTAGAAGACACTAAGAATATCCCAACATTGGACAAACAGGGGGCTAAAGGGGGGGAGGAGCTAAACACGATCAAAATCACTAAGGAAGTGGTACTCGGTAAAATAATGGGACTCAAGGCGAATAAATCACCTGGACCTGATGGCTTACATCCTAGGGTCTTGAGGGAAGTGGCGGCAGGGATTGTGGATGCATTGGTAATAATTTTCCAAAACTCCCTGGACTCGGCAATGGTCCCGGCAGACTGGAAAACTGCTAATGTAACACCCTTATTTAAAAAGGGCAGTAGACAGAAGGCTGGAAACTATAGACCGGTTAGCCTAACATCTGTGGTAGGTAAAATTTTGGAGTCCATTATTAAGGAGACAGTAACAGGGCATTTGGATAATCATCATTTAATAGGACAAAGTCAGCATGGTTTTATGAAGGGAAAGTCATGTTTGACAAATTTGCTGGAGTTCTTTGAGGAAGTAACATATAGGGTGGATAAAGGGGAACCAGTGGACGTAGTGTATTTAGACTTCCAAAAGGCATTTGACAAGGTGCCACACAAAGATTATTGCTTAAGATAAAAAATCACGGGATTGGGGGTAATATTCTGGCATGGATAGAGGATTGGCTATCTAACAGAAGGCAGAGAGTTGGGATAAATGGTTCATTCTCAGACTGGCAATCAGTAACTAGTGGTGTTCCGCAGGGGTCAGTGCTGGGTCCCCAACTCTTTACAATCTATATTAATGATTTGGAGGAGGGGACCGAGTGTAACATATCAAAGTTTGCAGATGATACTAAGATGGGGGGGAAAGTAGTCAGTGAGGAGGACGTAAAAAACCTTCAAGGGGACATAGACAGGCTAAGTAAGTGGGCAGAGATTTGGCAGATGGAATACAATACTGGAAAGTGTGAGGTTATGCACTTTGGCAGGAAAAATCGTAGAGCAAGTTATTATCTTAATGGCAAGAAACTGGAAAGTACTGAAGTACAATGGGATCTGGGGGTCCTGGTGCACGAAACTCAAAAGGTTAGTATGCAGGTGCAGCAAGTGATTAAGAAGGCCAATGGAATGTTGGCTTTCATTGCTAGGGGGATAGAATATAAAAATAGGGAGGTATTGCTTCAGTTGTACAAGGTATTGGTGAGACCGCACCTGGAATACTGCGTACAGTTTTGGTGTCCATACTTAAGAAAGGACATACTTGCTCTCGAGTCAGTACAAAGAAGGTTCACTCGGTTAATCCCGGGGATGAGGGGATGGACATATGAGGAGAGGTTGAGTAGATTGGGACTCTACTCATTGGAGTTCAGAAGAACGAAAGGCGATCTTATTGAAACATATAAGATTGTGAAGGGGTTGGATCGGGTGGATGCAGGGAAGATGTTCCCGATGATGGGTGAAACTAGAACTAGGGGGCATAGTCTTAGAATAAGTGGCTGCTCTTTCAAAACTGAGATGGGGAGGAACTACTTCACTCAGAGGGTGGTAGGTCCCTGGAACATGCTGCCCCAAAAAGCTGTAGAAGCTACATCATTACATAAATTTAAAACAGAAATAGACAGTTTCCTAGAAGTAAAGGGAATTAAGGGTTACGGGGAGCGGGCAGGAATTTGGACATGAGTCTAGGTTTGGATCAGTCATGGCCCTGTGGGTAGCGGAGCGGGCCCAAGGGCCGTGTAGCCTGATCCTGCTCCTATTTCATGTGTCTAATTCTGTTAGATGCAGGAGATGGTTCTGTGATCGTGGATTGGCAGTTAGGATCAGATCAGCCATGATCTTATTGAATGGCGGAGCAGGCTTGAGGGGCCGATTGGCCTACTCCTGCTCCTATTTCTTATGTTCTTATGTTTTCTGTTTGTTTTTTTTCAATAAACTGCATCTTTTTACTTTTACACGGTTTAGATGCAAATTTATTTTCACCACAACAAGTTGGCGCTGCGAGCAGGGTACTTCAGAACTGGAAGACCACCTGCACCAGTGAACGGGGCGAGTAGTCAAATCTTGACCGTCCAGAAATTGGATCACTCAGAAGGGCGGTGTGACAGCGACGCAGTACCAAAAGAATCTGGTATCCGTGACGGGTGAGAGATGCAGTTTAAATAGTGGATAAGTTTGAATAGTGGTTAAGTTGATTGACATCTGATGTGTTATTTCGGAATGTAAATGTCTCGAGGACCCATACTGAGCCGGAATTAAGAGGGCAATTGGGCCCCACATGAAGGCCAGAGTTAGTTGGGAATCCGAGACAGACTAAAAGTCTCTCTGTTGTATTGCAGGACGCGACGTATGGTATTAATGTATTAACGGCTACAAGTGAAATAATCACCTCTGACAGCGAGATAGTTACAAGTCAGGACCGCCATCACTAGTGGTGGATGATAGGTAGACCTCTGAGAACGAGTTACTAGGGAGGACCGGAACGCGGTAGTCTAGTATCAAAAATAATACATTATGACAGAAGGCGGAGGCCCAGATTGGGGACCGCCGGGCTCATTGAGTTGGCTGTATGCTGACGATCAGAAAGGTTTGATAGATAAGATGAAAAAGGATGGATGGGATCCGTCTAAGGTACCAGTGTACCAATGAGAATGGTGGGAGACACAAAAGGGAAGTAAGACAAAGAAAGCGGGAGTTTTATTGGTACACCAATTAGTAATGGTCATTCAAAAGACCGAGGAAATTAAAACGAAAATCTACAGGAGCAGGTGACAAAATTAGGGGGAAGAAAATTGGCAAAACTAAAGGATAAACAAAGAGAAAGAAGATGGGGACACCGATGAAAAAAGAGAAACTTAAAGTTTTACTGACATGGAAGTTATTAACATTTGTGCTGAGACAAATAAAACACATGGGCCCAGAAATTCAGTTGCGTTCGCCAGCCGTTAGCGCCATAAGAGGGGTAGATTTCGAGCGCTAGGCACTTAGCGCCCTGGCGCAGGCCGATCTGCACCTACGCCCAACTTCAGTTGACATTTAGCGCCGGCGCAAAGTGTTTGCGCCCGCTCAGCTGCGCGCGCAGCTTATGACGTCATTTCGTCGTGCAACGCTGTTTGTGCGCCCCAAACCGGAACTTCAGTGGCGCCCGCCCAATGTGGGCGTGGCGCTGTTAAGAACTGTGAAGTCGAACGCAGCAGAGGCCCTGCGGGCCTCGGGGAGCGCTAATTAAAGGGCACTCAGACTGGACTATAAAGGCCAGCCATTTTGCTGCAATGACTTTAGTGCTTTGGATTTCTGGACAGAGACCAAGGAACAGACCTTACTGATTTGGGACAACGTAGGAGAGGTATTTTTGGCTTCTGGCCAGAGCTTGGAAATTTGACTCATTGTGATTTCACTGTTTGCAAGTATATTATGGGGGCTGCATGGGGTTCCAACCCTCAGTTTCAGCATTATGTGCGAAAGGCTCGCAGACGCTGTGTGAGAGGGGCAGCCATGCCTAGATGCAGAGGGGCCATCAGGCGTCGGCAACGTAGGCCTTACCCACTCAGGGAATACCGCCAGCAGGTGTCCTATCTCACCATGACTGCCGCGCATTGTGTTAAGAGGCTGCGCTTCAGAAGGGAGGTGATTGCAGAGATCTGCCAGCTGCTTCACAGAGATCTGCGTCCACAGCTGATGTGCAGGACGTCTCTGTCGGTGGAAGTGAAGGTCACGGTGGCTCTGAACTTTTATGCAAGCGGCTCCTTCCAAGCCGCTGCTGGGGACATAGCGAACATCTCCCAGTTCGCCGTGCATCGCTGCATCCGGCAGGTCACCGATGACCTTTTCGCAAGGAGACACCAATTCATCTCCTTCCCCATGACCCTAGAGAGGCAGGAGCAGCGTGCAGTCGGATTTGCCAGGATCGCCGACTTCCCCATGGTGCAGGGCGCCATTGACTGCACGCATGTGGCTATGCGGGCACCTATCGACAATGCCGAGGATTACCGCAACCGGAAGGGCTACCATTCCCTCAATGTACAGCTGGTGTGTGACCACAGGCAGCGCATCCTATCTGTCAATGCCCGCTTTCCAGGAAGCAGCCACGATGCATTTATCCTGCGCCAGACTACTGTGGCTGACATGTTCCAGGCACAGCCTCCCCCAAGGGGATGGCTTATCGGGGACAAGGGCTACCCTTTGTGTACATGGCTCATGACCCCGCTCCGCGCACCCAGGACCCCTGCTGAGGAGGCATACAACGAAAGCCATCAAGCCACAAGGAACATCATAGAGCAAACGATTGGCGTCCTCAAGCAACGGTTCCGCTGCCTGGATCGTTCCGGCGGATCTCTACAGTATTCGCCGGATAGAGTCTCCCAGTTCGTCGTCGTTTGCTGCATGCTGCACAGCCTGGCTATTCGCAGGACTCAGGCACTGCCACCTCACGTTGGACCACCACCTCAGGAGGACGAGCAGGAGGACCATGAGGAGGAGGAGGAGGAGGAGGAGGAGTACCAGCCCAGGAGGGAGCCACAAGGTCCAAGGGCCGTCCGCCGGCGGCTTATTGAACGACACTTCTAGGCCCCCTCTCAGGGAATGGCTTGTGGCAATGAACGCACTTGAATGCAGCCGCTCCGCAAGCCCTCAGCCGGTTAACGCAACAACCACTTGAAACATGACACATGGACAAGCTAAATAAATAAAAAGCTTTATTTAACAAACTCAGGGCCCTTCCCACATGAAACACAAAAACAGACAAGACCCCCAAAAAACAGTCAAAAACATATCTCACTCCCACAACCTGCGGAGGAATAACAAAACTTGTCCATCCAATTGGCCTTCATCCTCGGCCTTACCAAGACAAACCCCCCCATACAGAACACAAACACCCCCATCTAAAAAAACATTTGCCTTCATCTTCGGCCTTACCAAAATAAGCCCCCCCCATACAGAACACAAACACCCCCATATAAAAAAACATCTGGCAACACACTCTACTTGGTGTGCCAAGAGGGCGAGTCCTTGTGCAGGCTTCTCCAGCTCCTGCCCGACCTGCTGCTCCGCCTCAACCTGGGCCCTGTGTGTGTTGCAAGGCTGGGTGAAGGCTCCTGAGGGGCACAATGCGTGACGGAAGATGCCCTTGGGGGTCGGCCTAGACGAGGTCCGGCCCTGGAGGGGCCGGCTGCTGACTGCTGCAGCTGTGGCTGGCCAGCATCAGTCTCTCCAGCAGCTCGTCGCAGCTTTGCTGGGGGAGTGGCAGTGGCGGCTGCAGCAATGGGGGCAAGCTGGCTGATGCCAGGCGCTCGCTGGTCGCCAGAGACACTGGCACTCGGCCGGGCTGGCACTGCAGCAAGCGCAGCAATCTGGTGAAGGCCAGACCGCTGTGCTGCAGCAGCGCGGCGGGTGCCCTGGCGATGCGTCCGTGACACAGCGAGTGTGGCAGAAGTGAGTGCCCGTACTGCCCTGGTCTGTGCCCGCATCAGACCAGCCAGTGTCTGCACGGCACCACTCATGAACTCTCGACTCGCGTCCTGTGCTGCCGCGAGTTGTTCGACACCCCTGGCCTGTGAGTCCCCGAAATCGGCCACACTATGAGCCAGGGACTCAATGGCCTGAGGCAACTGTCCCACAACCCCCATGAACTCGGTGTGGCGCCGCTCCGAGTCCACGGACATTTGATCAAGGAGGCGCACCTCCTGGGCGAGGACCATCTCCGGACTGGAGGCCGGACTCTCCCTCTGGGGAGAAGGCCGCCGAGCTGGCCGACCCTTCCCGCGTGGCTGGACGCCACTGGGCCCAGGAGCTACACCCCCCTGCAACACTTGCCCCCTCTGGGGAGAAGGCAGCTGTGCTGCCCGACCCTTCCCACGTGGCTGGACGCCACTGGGCCCAGGAGCTACACCCCCCTGCAACACTTGCCGCCTCTGGGGAGAAGGCAGCTGTGCTGCCCGACCCTTCCCGTGTGGCTGGAAGCCACTGGGCACAGGAGCTACACCCCCCTGCAACACTTCCCCCTGGCTCTCTTCCAGGCAAGACGTGTCCCCTCCATTGCCATCCCCTGGCGCGGATGAGGGTTCCCCCGATGTGCCGCCTTCCTCTTGGTCCTCGTCGTCCTCCTCTTCCGAGGGACTGACACTCGCAGCTTCAGGGACCTCCTCCTCACCAGCTGAAAGCAGGAAGGCACAAGAGTAGCTTTAGAGTGAGGACAGGGCATCAGCGAGGGAGGCATGAGTGGTGGCACTATGCGCATTGGTGGGACAGTGGCAAAGGATGTAGATCTGAAGCGCAAGGGGAACGAGAGAAGTCCAAACGGTCATGTCCTTACCATTGGGGCCCAGCACAGGGTCGGCATCTCCAATAGCAATGGGGCCAATCACCCGGGCACGCATGAGTCGAGCCACGTGCTCCTCCAGCTCACTGAGCTCCTGGAACTGGACACGGCCTCCCCCGGTGACAGTCCGGCTCTTCAGATTCTGCGCCAGCTTGGCCTGCAAGAGAAAGGACGGCCTCTAAGTACAGTGTGGTGCCCTGTTGTTGTGTGCACTGCCTCCCATGGTGGAATAGCTTGGCCAGTGTGGTGCCCTGTTGTTGTGTGCACTGCCTCCCATGGTCTAATAGCTTGGCCAGTGTGGTGCCCTGTTGTTGTGTGCACTGCCTCCCATGGTCGAATAGCTTGGCCAGTGTGTCAAGTGCAGAAAGTGCTATTGATGATCATGCCAGTGCCATAGCTGCTGGAGGAGGGCTGGCCAATAGGCCTTTGAGGTCCCTTTGCCCATAATGTGAGGTGCACATGCAAGGATGAGGAGGACACTGGAAAGGGTACTCACCCTGACCATCCGAGTGGGGTCGTTAAACTTCTTGCGGCATTGGTCACCAGTCCTGGGGACATCGCTGTTGGCTGTGACCCTCTGGGCGATTTCCCTCCAGGCTCTCCTGTACAGCCTCTTGGGAGCCTTCTTGCCACTGTCCGGGCACAAGATATCTCTGTTCTTCTCCAAACCCCTAAGCAGCACCCTCAAAGCATGGGCAGAGAAGCGCTGCGCTCGCTCACGGGCCCTCTGCATCGTTGCTGGTGCTATTTCTCTCCAGCAGCAGTGTTTAGGCCTAGCTGGAGGGCTGCAGTATCCAGGGCGTGGCAGCAGACCAACTCGACCCTTCCCCCTTTAAGAGCTGGCCGGCATCAGGGTGTCTGCTGTCAATCAAAACATGACCGCACCTGCGCTGCGCCCGGCCTCGGCGGTATGAGTCTGCACCGCCGGCTTAGTGCCTAAAGATAGGGGTGCAACGCCAATTTTAGCGCTCGCCCAAACTCCTTGACCAAAGCTACTGAATATCGGCGAAGTGGCCTCCACTTTCCGGCGGGCACAAACTTTAGCGCCCGCCCGACTTTACCGCCCTAAACGTGGCTATACTGAATTTCTAGGCCATGATTTGCTGAGTGAAAGGAACCTTAAAAAAATGCTGGAATTTCAGTTTGTGTGAAAGTTTTCCTGACTATGAATGTTTAAGAAGTTACAATATTTCTTTTGTCTGATTAGATGTTCTTTAAAAGAAAGATTCTGTTATGTGTGGTTTAGCTCCACCCACTTCTCTGTGTTAAAAGCATTAAAAAACTTTTGCCTTGTCTTGGATTTTGGAAGCATGTGTGAATAAGATTGTGCCCCAAGAATTGAAAAAAACCTTTGAACTAATTTAAGTTTAGCTGGTGTGTAAAAACTGAGAAGAGCAACAAAAAGTTTGTTTCGTAAAAGATTAGGTTTCAGTCTAAGATTTAACCTTGGAGTCACGATTGCTATGTGTAATGATCAGTAACCTGTCATTCTGGAATGGTACACTAGGTGGTGATGTATGTATATGATAGTGGGCTACCCACGATGCACTAGGCTACCCACAAGGCAGCAGTCAAGATGGATGCCTCTACAGATGCTGTACCTAATCCACATGTGCTCAATAAAGTGTCTAGCAAAAGCTAGCTGTTCTTAATAAAAACGACTAGTTATTAATGAACATAACATGGTACCAGGATTGGTATGATCTGCTGAATATTGTGCAACATGACATGGAGAATTTGAAGGCACCAGAGCGTTTGAAACTCACAGGAAATATCGACTACTATTGGCAGACTTTTAAACAACAATTCGAACTCTGCATTGCTGCCATCGGGTACGGTATGAAGCCAGACGCAAGGAAAATAGCGTTGCTGCTCATGGTTGCAGGCCGACAGGCGATAGAGGTATTTAATACATTTGTATTTAATCCAGAGGAGAACAGAGAAAAATTAGACGATGTGCTAAAGAAGTTTGATACACATTGTTCTCCCAAAAAGAATGAAACCTATGAGAGGTACATCTTCTGTTCTCGGACACAGCAGCAAAATGAGACTTTTGATAGCTTTATGACTGATCTGAAACTGAAAGCACAGACATGTAATTTCTCTGAGCTGAAAGCATCCATGATTCGTGACCAGATTGTGTTTGGTATTCATGATAAAAAAAGTCAGGGAACGTCTGTTGAGAGAAACCGAACTAACATTGCAAATTGCTGTGAAAATATGCCAAGCCAGTGAGCTAGCTCGAAAGCACGCGAAGACTTTCAATGAAATCAATAATGATGCGATTGTAATGAGTGATAATGCTGCTGTTGGTGCTGTGTCCTACAAGGGGAAGAAACATGGGCAGAACAGAAATGAAAAGCAATCGGAGGATGAAATGTTTAATTGTAAATGCTGTGATTACAAACACCAGTTAAGACAATGCCCAGCATTTGGAAAAATGTGCACAAAGTGTAATGGAAAGAATCACTTTGCTAAACAATGCTTTTCAAAAGTAAAAACAAAGAAAGGGCACCGAGTTAATGTGATTGAGGACACTGATTTAAGTGAGACATGTTTTGTAGGAATGGTGTCATGTGACAATATCAAAAAGGATACAGAAAATGTGCAGCCCTCAGGAATTAACAATGCTGAACATAAAGTTAATGCAGTAACAGAGGACAAATGGATGATCCCACTGCAGGTAAATGGAGCATTAGTTACATTGAAACTAGACACTGGGGCAAAAGCAAACTTAATCAGTATGAGTGACATTAACAATATGAAAGAAAAGCCCAAAATACAGAAAAAGTCAGTACTACTGAAGGACTATAATGGACAGAAAATAGATAGCTTAGGTGTATGCAGACTTAAAGTGACAGTCAAAGACAAAGTGCATCATCTCATGTTTTCTGTTGTGTCTGAAGGACTTGATTCACTACTGGGTGACAAAGCTTGTGAGGACTTAGAACTGGTCAAGAGAGTCTACCGTATAAACTGTGCCATAAGCAGACCAGATGACTCGGTGGATTCTGTAGTGAATAATTTCCAGGATGTGTTCAAAGGATTTGGAGTTCTACCATTCACTTACAAGATCCAACTAAAGGAGGATGCTCAGCCAGTGGTACATGCTCCACGAAGAGTTCCAGCACCCCGCGTGACCGGCTCAAGAATGAACTGGACAGAATGACCACACTAGGAGTCATCAGGAAAGTCGAAGAGCCAACAGACTGGGTTAACTCCATGGTATGTGTAAAGAAAAAGAACAATGATCTAAGAATATGCATGGATCCAAAGGACTTAAATGCAAACATAAAACGTGAACACTACCAGATTCCCAAGCGAGAAGAAATCACCAGTGAAATGTCAGGTGCCAGATACTTTACAAAGCTCGATGCCTCACAAGGATTTTGGCAACTAAAACTGGATGAAGAGAGCACCAAATACTGTACCTTCAACACACCATTTGGCAGGTATTGTTTCCTCAGAATGCCTTTCGGGATAATATCTGCATCTGAAATCTTTCATAGAGCGATGGAACACATAATTGAAGGTCTGGAAGGAGTTCGGGTCTATGTTGATGACATCATCATCTGGGGCTCCACACTGAAAGAACACAATGAGAGACTGACTAAAGTGCTACAGAGCATACGC
The DNA here is from genome assembly GCF_052327205.1 of Somniosus microcephalus. Taxonomy (NCBI): domain Eukaryota; kingdom Metazoa; phylum Chordata; class Chondrichthyes; order Squaliformes; family Somniosidae; genus Somniosus; species Somniosus microcephalus. The sequence continues at coordinate 12,974 of NW_028226479.1, forward strand.
CGGAATGGACTGAAGCTCAACAAAGCCAAGTGTCAGTTTGGCGTCCAGAAAGTCACTTTCTTAGGAGATAATCTATCTGGTAAAGGAATAGAGCCAGATATGGAAAAAGTAAACGCCATACTCAAAATGCCCCGACCCACTGACAAAAAAGGAGTGCTACGCATCATGGGGATGATAAACTTCATTGGAAAGTTCATTCCTAACTTGTCAGCCAAGACAGCCTGTCTGCGAGATCTGCTACGTAAAACAAATGAGTTTGCATGGACAGAAATACATGAACAAGAGTGGATAAAGCTCAAAACAGTGCTGACAACCACATCTGTACTCACCTTCTTTGACCCAACAAAAAGAATCAAAGTGTCAATGGATGCATCAAAAGATGGCCTAGGTGTGGTCTTGCTACAAGCAGAGGGTGAAGATTGGAAGCCTGTTGCCTATGCCTCCAGGTCTATGACTGATACTGAGTGTCAATACGCCCAGATTGAAAAGGAATGTCTAGGCTTGGTAGTTGGACTAGAAAAGTTTCATGGCTACATATATGGACTTCCCACCTTCACAGTTGAGACAGACCACAGCTCATTGGTTGCCATCAAAAAAAAAAATCTGAATGAGATGTCTCCAAGGATTCAACGACTCATGATGAAGCTGCAAAGATATGACTTTGAACTGATCTACACACCAGGCAAATGCATAGTGTTAGCAGATGCACTATCCCGAGCACCCACAATGAGTCATGTGAGCTCTACTGAAGAAGACGTGGATGTTCATGTGAGTATGGTCACTGCTGCGCTGCCCATGTCAGACACAAAATCAAAGCAAATAGCAGAAGAAACAGTAAAAGATACAGTATTACAAACAGTAATAGAGAACATTCATCATGGTTGGCCAAAAGGTTCCTGTCCAAAATATTTTCACATAAGGTCAGAATTGAGTGTCGCAAGTGGACTACTACTAAAACAGAACAGAATAGTCATTCCACAGGCTCTACATCAAGACATGCTCAAAAGGATTCATGAGGGACACCTCGGAATTGAAAAATGCAAAAGGAGAGCAAGAGACACTGTTTATTGGCCTGGCATAAATAAGGACATTGAGAACATGATAGGCAAATGTGAGACATGTCAGAAACACCAAAACAAACAAGCAAAGGAACCAATGATAGTAGCTGACATACCAACAGCACCATGGCAAAAGGTTGGTATGGACCTTTTTCATTTAAATGGTAAAGACTATCTAATAGTGATTGACTACTATTCTAACTATCCTGAGATGGTGCTGCTCTCAAGCACCACAGCAAGCAGTTTCATAATGCATGTGAAATCCATCTTCACCAGACATGGAATTCCCAGGATTGCCATTAGGAACAATGGTCCGTGCTTCAACTGTAAAGAGTGGCAACAGTTTGCAGCACATTATGACTTTCAACACATCACATCCAGTCCTTTGTATGCTCAGTCGAATGGTAAGGCAGAGAAAGGTGTTCAAGTTCTCAAGCAGCTACTGAAGAAAGTGACAGAAAGCAAGTCTGATCCGTATCTCACCCTGCTGACCTACCGAGCCTCACCTTTAGACTCTGGTTCTTCACCTGCTGAACTCCTAATGGGTTGCAAGTTGCGTACCACGCTACCCTGCTGTGCAAAAGAAAAGCAGTGTAAGGAACTGAGACAGAGACTTCAACTGTTAAAGCTGAAACAGAAATCATACTGTGGCACGGTGGCATAGTGGTTAGCACTGTTGCCTCACAGCGCCAGAGACCCGGGTTCGAATCTGGCCTCGGGTGACTGTCTGTGTGGAGTTTGCACATTCTCCCCGTGTTTGCGTGGGTTTCCACCGGGCACTCCGGTTTCCTCCCACAGTCCAAAGATGTGCGGGTTAGGTTGATTGGCTATGATAAATTGACCCTTAGTGTTAGGGGGATTAAATACGTGGGGTTACGGGGATAGAGTGGGATATGTGTTGGTGTATGGGTTACGGGGATCGGGTGGGATATGTGTCGGCTCGATGGGCCGAAATGGCCTCTATCTGCACTGTGGGGTTTCTGTGATTCTGTGATACTATGACAAGTCATCCAAAACTCTGAAACCATTGACAAGGGATGATGTTGTCAGGATTGAGGATCCGGTGCATGGAACAGGAAAGCTACAGTTCTTGAGGAAGTAGGACCAAGGTCATACACTGTTAGAACTGAGGAAGGACAGATTCTCAGGAGGAACCGCCATTCCCTCCTAAAAACACAAGAGACTATCGAAGAGCAAATCGATGACAATCACAGAATCACAGAAACCCCACAGTGCAGATAGAGGCCATTTCGGCCCATCGAGCCTGCACCGACACATATCCCACCCGATCCCCGTAACCCCTACATCAACACATATCCCACCCTATCCCCGTAACCCCACGTACTTAATCCCCCTAACACTAAGGGTCAATTTATCATAGCCAATCAACCTAACCCGCACATCTTTGGCCGCAACTGAATCTTGTCACTCACCACCAGAACAATCTAACACAAATACACATACAGGCTCTCATGAAAACACATCAGACTTACCTGTGCTGAGAAGATCCACACGTGAAGTAAAAAAGCCTGATAGACTTAATCTTTGAGTACAAAGAAAACTACATTGAAAATGTATTGACTGTTGAAGATGTTTATGTTGTTATTGATTGATATTGATTGATACTGATTTTGTTTAACCTCAACGAAAGGGGGATGTAATGATCAGTAACCTGTCATTCTGGAATGGTACACTAGGTGGTGCTGTATGTATATAAGAGTGGGCTACCCACAATGCACTAGGCTACCCACAAGGCAGCAGTCAAGATGGATGCCTCTACAGATACTGTACCTAGTCCACATGTGCTCAATAAAGTGTCTCGCAAAAGCTAGCTGTTCTTAATAAAAACGACTAATTATTAATGAACATAACACGTTTAAAAACGTTTGTTTTGTCTTGGATTTTGGAAGCATGTGCGAATAAGATTGTGCTCCAAGAATTGAAAAAAACTTTGAACTAATTTAAGTTTAGCTGGTGTGTAAAAACTGAGAAGAGCAACAAAAAGTTTGTTTAATAAAAGATTAAGTTTCAGTCTAAGATTTAACCTTGGAGTCACGGTTGCTGTGGTGAAATCTTCTAAAGCAGTTTGATTTGATAAGAAAATATGATGTAATTTACTGTTTTCTGCAAGAATGTGCTATTTTGTTTTGTTTCTCTGTCCATAGTTTTACAAAAGATAAGCTTCTGCCTTAAGTTACAGTTGCCAATGTGCTTGGAAGAAAATTAATTTGAATGTTTACAAGATCTGGATTAAATTGGAGTTATGAGATTAATTAACCTATTAAAACCAGACTTTCATTGTGGCCACAGTGAAATTTTGGTTGGTGTAAATTTGTGTAGACCGCATTGAATAAGATAACTCCGCTCCGCAAGAACATCCGATAGTTACAGAGTTCCTTACAAAGACTTACTTAGCTTGTGAACTTTGCTCAATCCCGTCCTTCTTCACTGTCCATATTACCTCCGTGTTCGTGTTTAGTTAAAGTGTGAAAACACAACTGTCTTTCGATCAGGAAAGTTCTTTTTTTTGATTTACGTGAATTGACGCAGTTGCGTGCATTTGATAATGTTTTGCTCCACCTTCTTAAAAATCCTGCAAAGGAGTTAACCCTTTCCACTGACAGCTGTTTAAGTTCACCAAGCAACAACTTTAGTATGAAATCTAAAGATATTGGACATTATTAAATTTACGTTTCTTAATTTTAAGTTATTATTTCACCACAGTGACAGAGGGAAAATTAAGATTTGATAAATTAACCCCTTGGGCTCTAAGCAGAGTCACAATGGATTCCCTTCTTTCTTTTGTTATATGGAAGTTACCTTGTAAACTAATTGCAGCACTTCTGTCTCTAATGTTAAAAACACTGTTTAAGCTATCTAGCCTAAGAATCACTTGTTTCTGAAATTGGAAATGGAAGATAAATTGATAGAGATGAAATTGAATATTGACAAAACCTGTCAGTTCAACTGTACTGCTATTTGGATTTTGGGATAATTTTGAAATGACAAAATGGACTCAGGCACTATATATTTGGTTACTTTTGGGAAAATAAAAGATCCTCTAAAAATAATGATAATAAAATGTGTTAATAACTTGGATCAAGTGAGAATGTTTGATCTATGTTTTCTATCTTAAATATTGTACTGGACAGTAAAGTTTTTCCAGGACTCATGAATAAGATATGAATGGTAATTAAAGGAAAGTGATTGAGATTGTAAAATTAAAACAGGAGAATTACACTACTGAATGAGAACTTGCAAAATGCTCTCAGGCAGTTTAAAAGAGCAGAAACAAAACTGAAAATAAAATCAGTCTGAACTCGATGACCTGAAACAAGAAGAAAATAATTTGAACGACTGCTTACTAAATCTCCAGGTAGATTGCCAGACCAAGGAAGAACTGGTTTCAGACTTGGAGAATAAATTAATGAAGTCAAAGCAGAATGAAAATTCTCTTGCCTCCCTTCTAGCTGAAAAGGAAGATGCTTTACTTGAAAAAGTTGACAGGTTAAAGCAGTTTTCGGAAAACATTGAGAAAAGTCAGGCAACAATAGAGACCGTGGAAAAAGAAAAGTTGAATCTTGAGAATAACTTTAAGCAACAGATTATGCTTTTGGAGAGCCTAATAGCTGAGAAAACTGCATTAGTGAAAGCACAACTACAGGAAAGAGCACTTCAGGAGAAAGAAATGGAAGAGATTAATGTAGGGCTAGTTACTGCTAAAAATCAGCTTGAAATCAAGCAGGCTGAAGTGGCCAGGTTACAGGCAGAGGGCCAAGAGCTCAGCTCAAAGCTTAAATAGCAGCAAGTAAGACCTTGAAAAAGTATTCAGCCATTAGACGACTACAATCTTTTGATAAGATACCTGAAAGTCCGAGAAAGGCTTGTATCGAATGGCATGTGTGGCATGATATTGAGATACCGGCATGAGTGTGCAAATGTGATTTGTTACATATGAGGTAATTGCCATCCAGGAATGTATGGTGAATCTGCACTGAAGAACAGGTCTCAGACATGCTCAGTTACTTGACAACAGCAAGACATGAAAGGGGTAATGTGGCTCAGGAGAGCGAGACAACTTTTAAAGCATACTCCATTGAGAAACTATCTAATTAATGAAACAATCAGAATAGAGTTAAACACATGGGTACCTGTTAGAGGGATTAAAGTTGAAGTGGAGAGTTGCATGGGATCTGGATTGGTACAATCGAGGGCTAAGGAGAAATCATGATTAGTAAGAATTATCCACAAGATGGATACGAGCAAAAGAGAGATCTGGAGAATCTTTTAAATCCATGATTTGTTGATTAGATGTTGAACTGTAATGTATTTGATATGATTGTAAGACTGAATTTAACTGTGACTGTAATAATTGTGTTTTGTAGGTAACAGAGCGTGGGGAAAAACCAGTATGAATCCAGTATGAGGTGATTTTAGTGGTGCCTCCTGTGTCACTACTACTGCAATTACCATGCTTTACGGGTCTAACAGGACCTGTCTCATCAACCAACACGTTTTTAAGTATGAGCTACACAATTATGTGGCACAATTCAGATACTCGGATATGACATTCCCCTGTTGTTTGTGGATTTCAGTGAGCTCATGATGCGACTGAACTCCTCCTTAAAGCATTTTTATGTTTTGGAGCAAGACAACTCGAGAATAGATATTGAAATTGACAGCATAGGGGACAACTCACATTGATTGGGTATTGGGCTTAATACATCAGCACACCCTTAGGTTTGTATTATTTCACATGCTGTGGTAGTTATCCAACTTGTAATGCTAGTGTATTTGATATATGTAACGTGTGTAGTAAGACTTTGATACATAAGCCAATTGGGTACTCATGCCCATGACTGACAAGCACTAACATATTAATTGAGCACACCGAAAGAGAAGATCCGAAGCAATGTAGAGGAGACCCCAGGCGGGGTAACATCAGGAAAGATAGAAGAAACAGAGGGGTCCCAGGTGGGGCAGAATTGGAACACCGGAACAGTGAATTGAATTTGAGTAAGGGGTCAGAGGTTGCTCCTTCTCCTCAAAGGAATGGACTGTAAGGAAGGGAGAAATCTTCAAGACTCCCTACTAACTAACGCCCAAGTTGAGAGAGCAATAAGAGCTGGCTAGATTAGTCAACAGCCGATTGTGAGAAGTCAATAAAGAAATAACTATTAGATTCAAAGATGGGTTTTAATTCTTAGACCAGGGACTGACAACAGGCAAGCGGAAAAAGATAGCACAAATGCCAGCAAGGTCGAATATCAAGCATCAAAAGACAAATAGAAATGGTAAGGACTTACAATTGTCACTATAGTTGCAGTATTATTTTGTGTTATAATGACGGTTCTGAAAGCATGCTGTAGGGCAGCTGTGTCCCGAATAGTGCCGGTTGCTACAGTTGATATAATCAATATTAAGCCAGAAACCGAACAGTTAATGCGGGATAATGAACTGATAGCGATAGTAACATACATGTAAAGTTCTTTAGTCATTTGCACAGACTACCACGCCTAGCACAACAAGATAGACAGAGGGGAAAGACGAACTTAGGTACTAAGTTTAAGCCATCAGTTAGGAGTAATCCTGGGGATGGTAAAAGTAGAAGAGAAGTTGGTATCCCTAGCCAAAATCTAAATTTGGTGCAGGACCAACAGGAGGGACTGAAGGGGTTAAAATGAACCCTCTCAGAATAACAACTTTCTTTTATGAAAAAGACTTTCTCATGTGAAAAAGACTTTTGTGCTACTTTCGCTAGTTTTGCACAAAGGACAGTGTGTAGAGAAACTTTGCAAAACAGAGATAAGATGCAGCTGTGGGACAAGACAGAATGTGTGTTAAGCGATAAGAAATGTGCTGCTTTAGCTAAAATTTGTAGACACAGCAGAATATAGGGGTCATGGGAATTTGACCTGTAACCAAAGGCATAGTAAGATGTAACTAACCTTTATTAATACTGAAAAGAATCCATGTGATCAGGTGATTATTGTAATACAATGTGATCAGGTGATTATTGCAATACAATGTGATTGGATGAAAATAGAATAAAAAGCTGTACCAACCAAGAGAGAACGAGAAGGTGCTCGCACAGACCGCGGGGTCTGAGACACTTCTCCCAGAGGATAGATAGAGTTCTCTGCAGCCGAGAGCGAGAGTCCCGAAGGCTGTGTTGCCTGCCCAGTGCCAGGGTTAAGGACATCTCCTCTGGACTGGAGAGAAACTTGGAGTGGGAGGGAGAGGATCCAGTTGTTGTGGTCCATGTTGGTACCAACGACATAGATAGGACAAGGAAGGAGGTTCTGCTGAGGGAGTTTGAGCAGCTAGGGGTCAAATTAAAAAGCAGAACCACAAGGGTAATAATCTCTGGATTATTACCTGAGCCACGAGCGAATTTGGCTAGGACAAATAAAATTAGAGAGTTAAATGCGTGGCTCAAAGACTGGTGTGGGAGAAATGGGTTTTGCTTCCTGGGACACTGGCACCAGTACTGGGGCAGGAGGGAGCTGTTCAGTTGGGACGGGCTTCACTTGGCCAGTGCTGGGACTAGAGTCCTGGCGGATCATATAACTAGGGCTGTAGAGAGGGCTTTAAACTAACTAGTGGGGGGGAGGTTCCTAGAGAGCAAATAATACAAATGACAACAGAGAAGGTCATCGACTTAGGTCGCAGTGGGGAAATTAAAAACCAGAGCATGTCAGGAAGGGGCAGAAGGTATGGAGTAAAAGGTAAAGTAATACAAAGGGCAAAAGCAGGAACTAAGTGTCACAAAACATCTTTGAAAGTTCTCTATCTGAATGCACGTAGCATTCGTAACAAAATAGATGAGTTAATGGCACAAATAACTACATATGGGTATGATCTTGTGGCCATTACAGAGACATGGCTGCAGGGTGACAATGCCTGGGAATTAAACATACCAGGTTATTTAACGATCAGGAAGGACAGGCAGGAAGGAAGGGGAGGTGGGGTGGCTATGTTTATAAAGGAAGGAATCACTGTAATACAGTGAAAGGATATTGGGTCAAAAGATCAGGACAATGAAACAGTTTGGGTGGAGGTAAGGAATAATAAGGGGAAAAAAACACTAGTGGGCGTAGTCCATAGGCCTCTGAACTGTGGCAACTCTGTTGGATGGAGTATCAATCAGGAAATAGTTGAGGCTTGTAATAAGGGAACATCTGTAATTATGGGGGATTTTAACTACCATATTGGACAAATCAAATTGGGCAGGGCTGCCTTGAGAACGAGTTCATTGAGTGTATTAGGGATGGGTTTCTTGAGCAGTATGTAACTGAACCGACCAGGGGGCAAGCAACCTTAGATTTGGTCCTGTGTAACGAGACAGGATTAATTAAAAATGTCCTAGTAAAGGATCCCCTTGGAATGAGTGACCATAACATGGTTGAATTCCATATTCAATTAGAGGGTGAGAAGGTTGGATCTCAAACAAGCGTGCTAAGCTTGAATAAAGGAGACTATGAAGGTATGAGAACGGAATTGAGTAGAGTGGATTGGGAAAATAGATTAAAGGGTAAGACGATACATGATCAGTGGTGTACATTTAAGGAGTTATTTTACAACTTCCAAAAAATATATATTCCACTGAGAAGAAAAGGGTGTAAAAGAAAAGACAGCCATCCGTGGCTAAGTAAAGAAATTAAGGATAGTATTTGACTAAAAACAAGGGCATATAAGGTAGCCAAATCTAGTGGGAGGATAGAGGTTTGGGAAAACTTTAAAAGACAGCAAAAAATAACAAAAAGATTGATTAAGAAAGGGAAGATAGATTATGAAAGTAAATTAGCAAAAAATATAAAAACAGATAGTAAGAGTTTTTATAGTTATATAAAAAGAAAAAGGGTGGCTAAAGTAAATGTTGGTCCCTTAGAGGATGGGACCGGGAAATTAATGGTGGGAAATATGGAGATGGCAAAAACACTGAATGAATATTTTATATCAGTCTTTACAGTAGAAGACACTAAGAATATCCCAACATTGGACAAACAGGGGGCTAAAGGGGGGGAGGAGCTAAACACGATCAAAATCACTAAGGAAGTGGTACTCGGTAAAATAATGGGACTCAAGGCGAATAAATCACCTGGACCTGATGGCTTACATCCTAGGGTCTTGAGGGAAGTGGCGGCAGGGATTGTGGATGCATTGGTAATAATTTTCCAAAACTCCCTGGACTCGGCAATGGTCCCGGCAGACTGGAAAACTGCTAATGTAACACCCTTATTTAAAAAGGGCAGTAGACAGAAGGCTGGAAACTATAGACCGGTTAGCCTAACATCTGTGGTAGGTAAAATTTTGGAGTCCATTATTAAGGAGACAGTAACAGGGCATTTGGATAATCATCATTTAATAGGACAAAGTCAGCATGGTTTTATGAAGGGAAAGTCATGTTTGACAAATTTGCTGGAGTTCTTTGAGGAAGTAACATATAGGGTGGATAAAGGGGAACCAGTGGACGTAGTGTATTTAGACTTCCAAAAGGCATTTGACAAGGTGCCACACAAAGATTATTGCTTAAGATAAAAAATCACGGGATTGGGGGTAATATTCTGGCATGGATAGAGGATTGGCTATCTAACAGAAGGCAGAGAGTTGGGATAAATGGTTCATTCTCAGACTGGCAATCAGTAACTAGTGGTGTTCCGCAGGGATCAGTGCTGGGTCCCCAACTCTTTACAATCTATATTAATGATTTGGAGGAGGGGACCGAGTGTAACATATCAAAGTTTGCAGATGATACTAAGATGGGGGGGAAAGTAGTCAGTGAGGAGGACGTAAAAAACCTTCAAGGGGACATAGACAGGCTAAGTAAGTGGGCAGAGATTTGGCAGATGGAATACAATACTGGAAAGTGTGAGGTTATGCACTTTGGCAGGAAAAATCGTAGAGCAAGTTATTATCTTAATGGCAAGAAACTGGAAAGTACTGAAGTACAATGGGATCTGGGGGTCCTGGTGCACGAAACTCAAAAGGTTAGTATGCAGGTGCAGCAAGTGATTAAGAAGGCCAATGGAATGTTGGCTTTCATTGCTAGGGGGATAGAATATAAAAATAGGGAGGTATTGCTTCAGTTGTACAAGGTATTGGTGAGACCGCACCTGGAATACTGCGTACAGTTTTGGTGTCCATACTTAAGAAAGGACATACTTGCTCTCGAGTCAGTACAAAGAAGGTTCACTCGGTTAATCCCGGGGATGAGGGGATGGACATATGAGGAGAGGTTGAGTAGATTGGGACTCTACTCATTGGAGTTCAGAAGAACGAAAGGCGATCTTATTGAAACATATAAGATTGTGAAGGGGTTGGATCGGGTGGATGCAGGGAAGATGTTCCCGATGATGGGTGAAACTAGAACTAGGGGGCATAGTCTTAGAATAAGTGGCTGCTCTTTCAAAACTGAGATGGGGAGGAACTACTTCACTCAGAGGGTGGTAGGTCCCTGGAACATGCTGCCCCAAAAAGCTGTAGAAGCTACATCATTACATAAATTTAAAACAGAAATAGACAGTTTCCTAGAAGTAAAGGGAATTAAGGGTTACGGGGAGCGGGCAGGAATTTGGACATGAGTCTAGGTTTGGATCAGTCATGGCCCTGTGGGTAGCGGAGCGGGCCCAAGGGCCGTGTAGCCTGATCCTGCTCCTATTTCATGTGTCTAATTCTGTTAGATGCAGGAGATGGTTCTGTGATCGTGGATTGGCAGTTAGGATCAGATCAGCCATGATCTTATTGAATGGCGGAGCAGGCTTGAGGGGCCGATTGGCCTACTCCTGCTCCTATTTCTTATGTTCTTATGTTTTCTGTTTGTTTTTTTTCAATAAACTGCATCTTTTTACTTTTACACGGTTTAGATGCAAATTTATTTTCACCACAACAAGTTGGCGCTGCGAGCAGGGTACTTCAGAACTGGAAGACCACCTGCACCAGTGAACGGGGCGAGTAGTCAAATCTTGACCGTCCAGAAATTGGATCACTCAGAAGGGCGGTGTGACAGCGATGCAGTACCAAAAGAATCTGGTATCCGTGACGGGTGAGAGATGCAGTTTAAATAGTGGATAAGTTTGAATAGTGGTTAAGTTGATTGACATCTGATGTGTTATTTCGGAATGTAAATGTCTCGAGGACCCATACTGAGCCGGAATTAAGAGGGCAATTGGGCCCCACATGAAGGCCAGAGTTAGTTGGGAATCCGAGACAGACTAAAAGTCTCTCTGTTGTATTGCAGGACGCGACGTATGGTATTAATGTATTAACGGCTACAAGTGAAATAATCACCTCTGACAGCGAGATAGTTACAAGTCAGGACCGCCATCACTAGTGGTGGATGATAGGTAGACCTCTGAGAACGAGTTACTAGGGAGGACCGGAACGCGGTAGTCTAGTATCAAAAATAATACATTATGACAGAAGGCGGAGGCCCAGATTGGGGACCGCCGGGCTCATTGAGTTGGCTGTATGCTGACGATCAGAAAGGTTTGATAGATAAGATGAAAAAGGATGGATGGGATCCGTCTAAGGTACCAGTGTACCAATGAGAATGGTGGGAGACACAAAAGGGAAGTAAGACAAAGAAAGCGGGAGTTTTATTGGTACACCAATTAGTAATGGTCATTCAAAAGACCGAGGAAATTAAAACGAAAATCTACAGGAGCAGGTGACAAAATTAGGGGGAAGAAAATTGGCAAAACTAAAGGATAAACAAAGAGAAAGAAGATGGGGACACCGATGAAAAAAGAGAAACTTAAAGTTTTACTGACATGGAAGTTATTAACATTTGTGCTGAGACAAATAAAACACATGGGCCCAGAAATTCAGTTGCGTTCGCCAGCCGTTAGCGCCATAAGAGGGGTAGATTTCGAGCGCTAGGCACTTAGCGCCCTGGCGCAGGCCGATCTGCACCTACGCCCAACTTCAGTTGACATTTAGCGCCGGCGCAAAGTGTTTGCGCCCGCTCAGCTGCGCGCGCAGCTTATGACGTCATTTCGTCGTGCAACGCTGTTTGTGCGCCCCAAACCGGAACTTCAGTGGCGCCCGCCCAATGTGGGCGTGGCGCTGTTAAGAACTGTGAAGTCGAACGCAGCAGAGGCCCTGCGGGCCTCGGGGAGCGCTAATTAAAGGGCACTCAGACTGGACTATAAAGGCCAGCCATTTTGCTGCAATGACTTTAGTGCTTTGGATTTCTGGACAGAGACCAAGGAACAGACCTTACTGATTTGGGACAACGTAGGAGAGGTATTTTTGGCTTCTGGCCAGAGCTTGGAAATTTGACTCATTGTGATTTCACTGTTTGCAAGTATATTATGGGGGCTGCATGGGGTTCCAACCCTCAGTTTCAGCATTATGTGCGAAAGGCTCGCAGACGCTGTGTGAGAGGGGCAGCCATGCCTAGACGCAGAGGGGCCATCAGGCGTCGGCAACGTAGGCCTTACCCACTCAGGGAATACCGCCAGCAGGTGTCCTATCTCACCATGACTGCCGCGCATTGTGTTAAGAGGCTGCGCTTCAGAAGGGAGGTGATTGCAGAGATCTGCCAGCTGCTTCACAGAGATCTGCGTCCACAGCTGATGTGCAGGACGTCTCTGTCGGTGGAAGTGAAGGTCACGGTGGCTCTGAACTTTTATGCAAGCGGCTCCTTCCAAGCCGCTGCTGGGGACATAGCGAACATCTCCCAGTTCGCCGTGCATCGCTGCATCCGGCAGGTCACCGATGACCTTTTCGCAAGGAGACACCAATTCATCTCCTTCCCCATGACCCTAGAGAGGCAGGAGCAGCGTGCAGTCGGATTTGCCAGGATCGCCGACTTCCCCATGGTGCAGGGCGCCATTGACTGCACGCATGTGGCTATGCGGGCACCTATCGACAATGCCGAGGATTACCGCAACCGGAAGGGCTACCATTCCCTCAATGTACAGCTGGTGTGTGACCACAGGCAGCGCATCCTATCTGTCAATGCCCGCTTTCCAGGAAGCAGCCACGATGCATTTATCCTGCGCCAGACTACTGTGGCTGACATGTTCCAGGCACAGCCTCCCCCAAGGGGATGGCTTATCGGGGACAAGGGCTACCCTTTGTGTACATGGCTCATGACCCCGCTCCGCGCACCCAGGACCCCTGCTGAGGAGGCATACAACGAAAGCCATCAAGCCACAAGGAACATCATAGAGCAAACGATTGGCGTCCTCAAGCAACGGTTCCGCTGCCTGGATCGTTCCGGCGGATCTCTACAGTATTCGCCGGATAGAGTCTCCCAGTTCGTCGTCGTTTGCTGCATGCTGCACAGCCTGGCTATTCGCAGGACTCAGGCACTGCCACCTCACGTTGGACCACCACCTCAGGAGGACGAGCAGGAGGACCATGAGGAGGAGGAGGAGGAGGAGGAGGAGTACCAGCCCAGGAGGGAGCCACAAGGTCCAAGGGCCGTCCGCCGGCGGCTTATTGAACGACACTTCTAGGCCCCCTCTCAGGGAATGGCTTGTGGCAATGAACGCACTTGAATGCAGCCGCTCCGCAAGCCCTCAGCCGGTTAACGCAACAACCACTTGAAACATGACACATGGACAAGCTGAATAAATAAAAAGCTTTATTTAACAAACTCAGGGCCCTTCCCACATGAAACACAAAAACAGACAAGACCCCCAAAAAACAGTCAAAAACATATCTCACTCCCACAACCTGCGGAGGAATAACAAAACTTGTCCATCCAATTGGCCTTCATCCTCGGCCTTACCAAGACAAACCCCCCCATACAGAACACAAACACCCCCATCTAAAAAAACATTTGCCTTCATCTTCGGCCTTACCAAAATAAGCCCCCCCCATACAGAACACAAACACCCCCATATAAAAAAACATCTGGCAACACACTCTACTTGGTGTGCCAAGAGGGCGAGTCCTTGTGCAGGCTTCTCCAGCCCCTGCCCGACCTGCTGCTCCGCCTCAACCTGGGCCCTGTGTGTGTTGCAAGGCTGGGTGAAGGCTCCTGAGGGGCACAATGCGTGACGGAAGATGCCCTTGGGGGTCGGCCTAGACGAGGTCCGGCCCTGGAGGGGCCGGCTGCTGACTGCTGCAGCTGTGGCTGGCCAGCATCAGTCTCTCCAGCAGCTCGTCGCAGCTTTGCTGGGGGAGTGGCAGTGGCGGCTGCAGCAATGGGGGCAAGCTGGCTGATGCCAGGCGCTCGCTGGTCGCCAGAGACACTGGCACTCGGCCGGGCTGGCACTGCAGCAAGCGCAGCAATCTGGTGAAGGCCAGACCGCTGTGCTGCAGCAGCGCGGCGGGTGCCCTGGCGATGCGTCCGTGACACAGCGAGTGTGGCAGAAGTGAGTGCCCGTACTGCCCTGGTCTGTGCCCGCATCAGACCAGCCAGTGTCTGCACGGCACCACTCATGAACTCTCGACTCGCGTCCTGTGCTGCCGCGAGTTGTTCGACACCCCTGGCCTGTGAGTCCCCGAAATCGGCCACACTATGAGCCAGGGACTCAATGGCCTGAGGCAACTGTCCCACAACCCCCATGAACTCGGTGTGGCGCCGCTCCGAGTCCACGGACATTTGATCAAGGAGGCGCACCTCCTGGGCGAGGACCATCTCCGGACTGGAGGCCGGACTCTCCCTCTGGGGAGAAGGCCGCCGAGCTGGCCGACCCTTCCCGCGTGGCTGGACGCCACTGGGCCCAGGAGCTACACCCCCCTGCAACACTTGCCCCCTCTGGGGAGAAGGCAGCTGTGCTGCCCGACCCTTCCCACGTGGCTGGACGCCACTGGGCCCAGGAGCTACACCCCCCTGCAACACTTGCCGCCTCTGGGGAGAAGGCAGCTGTGCTGCCCGACCCTTCCCGTGTGGCTGGAAGCCACTGGGCACAGGAGCTACACCCCCCTGCAACACTTCCCCCTGGCTCTCTTCCAGGCAAGACGTGTCCCCTCCATTGCCATCCCCTGGCGCGGATGAGGGTTCCCCCGATGTGCCGCCTTCCTCTTGGTCCTCGTCGTCCTCCTCTTCCGAGGGACTGACACTCGCAGCTTCAGGGACCTCCTCCTCACCAGCTGAAAGCAGGAAGGCACAAGAGTAGCTTTAGAGTGAGGACAGGGCATCAGCGAGGGAGGCATGAGTGGTGGCACTATGCGCATTGGTGGGACAGTGGCAAAGGATGTAGATCTGAAGCGCAAGGGGAACGAGAGAAGTCCAAACGGTCATGTCCTTACCATTGGGGCCCAGCACAGGGTCGGCATCTCCAATAGCAATGGGGCCAATCACCCGGGCACGCATGAGTCGAGCCACGTGCTCCTCCAGCTCACTGAGCTCCTGGAACTGGACACGGCCTCCCCCGGTGACAGTCCGGCTCTTCAGATTCTGCGCCAGCTTGGCCTGCAAGAGAAAGGACGGCCTCTAAGTACAGTGTGGTGCCCTGTTGTTGTGTGCACTGCCTCCCATGGTGGAATAGCTTGGCCAGTGTGGTGCCCTGTTGTTGTGTGCACTGCCTCCCATGGTCTAATAGCTTGGCCAGTGTGGTGCCCTGTTGTTGTGTGCACTGCCTCCCATGGTCGAATAGCTTGGCCAGTGTGTCAAGTGCAGAAAGTGCTATTGATGATCATGCCAGTGCCATAGCTGCTGGAGGAGGGCTGGCCATTAAGCCTTTGAGGTCCCTTTGCCCATAATGTGAGGTGCACATGCAAGGATGAGGAGGACACTGGAAAGGGTACTCACCCTGACCATCCGAGTGGGGTCGTTAAACTTCTTGCGGCATTGGTCACCAGTCCTGGGGACATCGCTGTTGGCTGTGACCCTCTGGGCGATTTCCCTCCAGGCTCTCCTGTACAGCCTCTTGGGAGCCTTCTTGCCACTGTCCGGGCACAAGATATCTCTGTTCTTCTCCAAACCCCTAAGCAGCACCCTCAAAGCATGGGCAGAGAAGCGCTGCGCTCGCTCACGGGCCCTCTGCATCGTTGCTGGTGCTATTTCTCTCCAGCAGCAGTGTTTAGGCCTAGCTGGAGGGCTGCAGTATCCAGGGCGTGGCAGCAGACCAACTCGACCCTTCCCCCTTTAAGAGCTGGCCGGCATCAGGGTGTCTGCTGTCAATCAAAACATGACCGCACCTGCGCTGCGCCCGGCCTCGGCGGTATGAGTCTGCACCGCCGGCTTAGCGCCTAAAGATAGGGGTGCAACGCCAATTTTAGCGCTCGCCCAAACTCCTTGACCAAAGCTACTGAATATCGGCGAAGTGGCCTCCACTTTCCGGCGGGCACAAACTTTAGCGCCCGCCCGACTTTACCGCCCTAAACGTGGCTATACTGAATTTCTAGGCCATGATTTGCTGAGTGAAAGGAACCTTAAAAAAATGCTGGAATTTCAGTTTGTGTGAAAGTTTTCCTGACTATGAATGTTTAAGAAGTTACAATATTTCTTTTGTCTGATTAGATGTTCTTTAAAAGAAAGATTCTGTTATGTGTGGTTTAGCTCCACCCACTTCTCTGTGTTAAAAGCATTAAAAAACTTTTGCCTTGTCTTGGATTTTGGAAGCATGTGTGAATAAGATTGTGCCCCAAGAATTGAAAAAAACCTTTGAACTAATTTAAGTTTAGCTGGTGTGTAAAAACTGAGAAGAGCAACAAAAAGTTTGTTTCGTAAAAGATTAGGTTTCAGTCTAAGATTTAACCTTGGAGTCACGATTGCTATGTGTAATGATCAGTAACCTGTCATTCTGGAATGGTACACTAGGTGGTGATGTATGTATATGATAGTGGGCTACCCACGATGCACTAGGCTACCCACAAGGCAGCAGTCAAGATGGATGCCTCTACAGATGCTGTACCTAATCCACATGTGCTCAATAAAGTGTCTAGCAAAAGCTAGCTGTTCTTAATAAAAACGACTAGTTATTAATGAACATAACATGGTACCAGGATTGGTATGATCTGCTGAATATTGTGCAACATGACATGGAGAATTTGAAGGCACCAGAGCGTTTGAAACTCACAGGAAATATCGACTACTATTGGCAGACTTTTAAACAACAATTCGAACTCTGCATTGCTGCCATCGGGTACGGTATGAAGCCAGACGCAAGGAAAATAGCGTTGCTGCTCATGGTTGCAGGCCGACAGGCGATAGAGGTATTTAATACATTTGTATTTAATCCAGAGGAGAACAGAGAAAAATTAGACGATGTGCTAAAGAAGTTTGATACACATTGTTCTCCCAAAAAGAATGAAACCTATGAGAGGTACATCTTCTGTTCTCGGACACAGCAGCAAAATGAGACTTTTGATAGCTTTATGACTGATCTGAAACTGAAAGCACAGACATGTAATTTCTCTGAGCTGAAAGCATCCATGATTCGTGACCAGATTGTGTTTGGTATTCATGATAAAAAAAGTCAGGGAACGTCTGTTGAGAGAAACCGAACTAACATTGCAAATTGCTGTGAAAATATGCCAAGCCAGTGAGCTAGCTCGAAAGCACGCGAAGACTTTCAATGAAATCAATAATGATGCGATTGTAATGAGTGATAATGCTGCTGTCGGTGCTGTGTCCTACAAGGGGAAGAAACATGGGCAGAACAGAAATGAAAAGCAATCGGAGGATGAAATGTTTAATTGTAAATGCTGTGATTACAAACACCAGTTAAGACAATGCCCAGCATTTGGAAAAATGTGCACAAAGTGTAATGGAAAGAATCACTTTGCTAAACAATGCTTTTCAAAAGTAAAAACAAAGAAAGGGCACCGAGTTAATGTGATTGAGGACACTGATTTAAGTGAGACATGTTTTGTAGGAATGGTGTCATGTGACAATATCAAAAAGGATACAGAAAATGTGCAGCCCTCAGGAATTAACAATGCTGAACATAAAGTTAATGCAGTAACAGAGGACAAATGGATGATCCCACTGCAGGTAAATGGAGCATTAGTTACATTGAAACTAGACACTGGGGCAAAAGCAAACTTAATCAGTATGAGTGACATTAACAATATGAAAGAAAAGCCCAAAATACAGAAAAAGTCAGTACTACTGAAGGACTATAATGGACAGAAAATAGATAGCTTAGGTGTATGCAGACTTAAAGTGACAGTCAAAGACAAAGTGCATCATCTCATGTTTTCTGTTGTGTCTGAAGGACTTGATTCACTACTGGGTGACAAAGCTTGTGAGGACTTAGAACTGGTCAAGAGAGTCTACCGTATAAACTGTGCCATAAGCAGACCAGATGACTCGGTGGATTCTGTAGTGAATAATTTCCAGGATGTGTTCAAAGGATTTGGAGTTCTACCATTCACTTACAAGATCCAACTAAAGGAGGATGCTCAGCCAGTGGTACATGCTCCACGAAGAGTTCCAGCACCCCGCGTGACCGGCTCAAGAATGAACTGGACAGAATGACCACACTAGGAGTCATCAGGAAAGTCGAAGAGCCAACAGACTGGGTTAACTCCATGGTATGTGTAAAGAAAAAGAACAATGATCTAAGAATATGCATGGATCCAAAGGACTTAAATGCAAACATAAAACGTGAACACTACCAGATTCCCAAGCGAGAAGAAATCACCAGTGAAATGTCAGGTGCCAGATACTTTACAAAGCTCGATGCCTCACAAGGATTTTGGCAACTAAAACTGGATGAAGAGAGCACCAAATACTGTACCTTCAACACACCATTTGGCAGGTATTGTTTCCTCAGAATGCCTTTCGGGATAATATCTGCATCTGAAATCTTTCATAGAGCGATGGAACACATAATTGAAGGTCTGGAAGGAGTTCGGGTCTATGTTGATGACATCATCATCTGGGGCTCCACACTGAAAGAACACAATGAGAGACTGACTAAAGTGCTACAGAGCATACGCCGGAATGGACTGAAGCTCAACAAAGCCAAGTGTCAGTTTGGCGTCCAGAAAGTCACTTTCTTAGGAGATAATCTATCTGGTAAAGGAATAGAGCCAGATATGGAAAAAGTAAACGCCATACTCAAAATGCCCCGACCCACTGACAAAAAAGGAGTGCTACGCATCATGGGGATGATAAACTTCATTGGAAAGTTCATTCCTAACTTGTCAGCCAAGACAGCCTGTCTGCGAGATCTGCTACGTAAAACAAATGAGTTTGCATGGACAGAAATACATGAACAAGAGTGGATAAAGCTCAAAACAGTGCTGACAACCACATCTGTACTCATCTTCTTTGACCCAACAAAAAGAATCAAAGTGTCAATGGATGCATCAAAAGATGGCCTAGGTGTGGTCTTGCTACAAGCAGAGGGTGAAGATTGGAAGCCTGTTGCCTATGCCTCCAGGTCTATGACTGATACTGAGTGTCAATACGCCCAGATTGAAAAGGAATGTCTAGGCTTGGTAGTTGGACTAGAAAAGTTTCATGGCTACATATATGGACTTCCCACCTTCACAGTTGAGACAGACCACAGCTCATTGGTTGCCATCAAAAAAAAAAATCTGAATGAGATGTCTCCAAGGATTCAACGACTCATGATGAAGCTGCAAAGATATGACTTTGAACTGATCTACACACCAGGCAAATGCATAGTGTTAGCAGATGCACTATCCCGAGCACCCACAATGAGTCATGTGAGCTCTACTGAAGAAGACGTGGATGTTCATGTGAGTATGGTCACTGCTGCGCTGCCCATGTCAGACACAAAATCAAAGCAAATAGCAGAAGAAACAGTAAAAGATACAGTATTACAAACAGTAATAGAGAACATTCATCATGGTTGGCCAAAAGGTTCCTGTCCAAAATATTTTCACATAAGGTCAGAATTGAGTGTCGCAAGTGGACTACTACTAAAACAGAACAGAATAGTCATTCCACAGGCTCTACATCAAGACATGCTCAAAAGGATTCATGAGGGACACCTCGGAATTGAAAAATGCAAAAGGAGAGCAAGAGACACTGTTTATTGGCCTGGCATAAATAAGGACATTGAGAACATGATAGGCAAATGTGAGACATGTCAGAAACACCAAAACAAACAAGCAAAGGAACCAATGATAGTAGCTGACATACCAACAGCACCATGGCAAAAGGTTGGTATGGACCTTTTTCATTTAAATGGTAAAGACTATCTAATAGTGATTGACTACTATTCTAACTATCCTGAGATGGTGCTGCTCTCAAGCACCACAGCAAGCAGTTTCATAATGCATGTGAAATCCATCTTCACCAGACATGGAATTCCCAGGATTGCCATTAGGAACAATGGTCCGTGCTTCAACTGTAAAGAGTGGCAACAGTTTGCAGCACATTATGACTTTCAACACATCACATCCAGTCCTTTGTATGCTCAGTCGAATGGTAAGGCAGAGAAAGGTGTTCAAGTTCTCAAGCAGCTACTGAAGAAAGTGACAGAAAGCAAGTCTGATCCGTATCTCACCCTGCTGACCTACCGAGCCTCACCTTTAGACTCTGGTTCTTCACCTGCTGAACTCCTAATGGGTTGCAAGTTGCGTACCACGCTACCCTGCTGTGCAAAAGAAAAGCAGTGTAAGGAACTGAGACAGAGACTTCAACTGTTAAAGCTGAAACAGAAATCATACTGTGGCACGGTGGCATAGTGGTTAGCACTGTTGCCTCACAGCGCCAGAGACCCGGGTTCGAATCTGGCCTCGGGTGACTGTCTGTGTGGAGTTTGCACATTCTCCCCGTGTTTGCGTGGGTTTCCACCGGGCACTCCGGTTTCCTCCCACAGTCCAAAGATGTGCGGGTTAGGTTGATTGGCTATGATAAATTGACCCTTAGTGTTAGGGGGATTAAATACGTGGGGTTACGGGGATAGAGTGGGATATGTGTTGGTGTATGGGTTACGGGGATCGGGTGGGATATGTGTCGGCTCGATGGGCCGAAATGGCCTCTATCTGCACTGTGGGGTTTCTGTGATTCTGTGATACTATGACAAGTCATCCAAAACTCTGAAACCATTGACAAGGGATGATGTTGTCAGGATTGAGGATCCGGTGCATGGAACAGGAAAGCTACAGTTCTTGAGGAAGTAGGACCAAGGTCATACACTGTTAGAACTGAGGAAGGACAGATTCTCAGGAGGAACCGCCATTCCCTCCTAAAAACACAAGAGACTATCGAAGAGCAAATCGATGACAATCACAGAATCACAGAAACCCCACAGTGCAGATAGAGGCCATTTCGGCCCATCGAGCCTGCACCGACACATATCCCACCCGATCCCCGTAACCCCTACATCAACACATATCCCACCCTATCCCCGTAACCCCACGTACTTAATCCCCCTAACACTAAGGGTCAATTTATCATAGCCAATCAACCTAACCCGCACATCTTTGGCCGCAACTGAATCTTGTCACTCACCACCAGAACAATCTAACACAAATACACATACAGGCTCTCATGAAAACACATCAGACTTACCTGTGCTGAGAAGATCCACACGTGAAGTAAAAAAGCCTGATAGACTTAATCTTTGAGTACAAAGAAAACTACATTGAAAATGTATTGACTGTTGAAGATGTTTATGTTGTTATTGATTGATATTGATTGATACTGATTTTGTTTAACCTCAACGAAAGGGGGATGTAATGATCAGTAACCTGTCATTCTGGAATGGTACACTAGGTGGTGCTGTATGTATATAAGAGTGGGCTACCCACAATGCACTAGGCTACCCACAAGGCAGCAGTCAAGATGGATGCCTCTACAGATACTGTACCTAGTCCACATGTGCTCAATAAAGTGTCTCGCAAAAGCTAGCTGTTCTTAATAAAAACGACTAATTATTAATGAACATAACACGTTTAAAAACGTTTGTTTTGTCTTGGATTTTGGAAGCATGTGCGAATAAGATTGTGCTCCAAGAATTGAAAAAAACTTTGAACTAATTTAAGTTTAGCTGGTGTGTAAAAACTGAGAAGAGCAACAAAAAGTTTGTTTAATAAAAGATTAAGTTTCAGTCTAAGATTTAACCTTGGAGTCACGGTTGCTGTGGTGAAATCTTCTAAAGCAGTTTGATTTGATAAGAAAATATGATGTAATTTACTGTTTTCTGCAAGAATGTGCTATTTTGTTTTGTTTCTCTGTCCATAGTTTTACAAAAGATAAGCTTCTGCCTTAAGTTACAGTTGCCAATGTGCTTGGAAGAAAATTAATTTGAATGTTTACAAGATCTGGATTAAATTGGAGTTATGAGATTAATTAACCTATTAAAACCAGACTTTCATTGTGGCCACAGTGAAATTTTGGTTGGTGTAAATTTGTGTAGACCGCATTGAATAAGATAACTCCGCTCCGCAAGAACATCCGATAGTTACAGAGTTCCTTACAAAGACTTACTTAGCTTGTGAACTTTGCTCAATCCCGTCCTTCTTCACTGTCCATATTACCTCCGTGTTCGTGTTTAGTTAAAGTGTGAAAACACAACTGTCTTTCGATCAGGAAAGTTCTTTTTTTTGATTTACGTGAATTGACGCAGTTGCGTGCATTTGATAATGTTTTGCTCCACCTTCTTAAAAATCCTGCAAAGGAGTTAACCCTTTCCACTGACAGCTGTTTAAGTTCACCAAGCAACAACTTTAGTATGAAATCTAAAGATATTGGACATTATTAAATTTACGTTTCTTAATTTTAAGTTATTATTTCACCACAGTGACAGAGGGAAAATTAAGATTTGATAAATTAACCCCTTGGGCTCTAAGCAGAGTCACAATGGATTCCCTTCTTTCTTTTGTTATATGGAAGTTACCTTGTAAACTAATTGCAGCACTTCTGTCTCTAATGTTAAAAACACTGTTTAAGCTATCTAGCCTAAGAATCACTTGTTTCTGAAATTGGAAATGGAAGATAAATTGATAGAGATGAAATTGAATATTGACAAAACCTGTCAGTTCAACTGTACTGCTATTTGGATTTTGGGATAATTTTGAAATGACAAAATGGACTCAGGCACTATATATTTGGTTACTTTTGGGAAAATAAAAGATCCTCTAAAAATAATGATAATAAAATGTGTTAATAACTTGGATCAAGTGAGAATGTTTGATCTATGTTTTCTATCTTAAATATTGTACTGGACAGTAAAGTTTTTCCAGGACTCATGAATAAGATATGAATGGTAATTAAAGGAAAGTGATTGAGATTGTAAAATTAAAACAGGAGAATTACACTACTGAATGAGAACTTGCAAAATGCTCTCAGGCAGTTTAAAAGAGCAGAAACAAAACTGAAAATAAAATCAGTCTGAACTCGATGACCTGAAACAAGAAGAAAATAATTTGAACGACTGCTTACTAAATCTCCAGGTAGATTGCCAGACCAAGGAAGAACTGGTTTCAGACTTGGAGAATAAATTAATGAAGTCAAAGCAGAATGAAAATTCTCTTGCCTCCCTTCTAGCTGAAAAGGAAGATGCTTTACTTGAAAAAGTTGACAGGTTAAAGCAGTTTTCGGAAAACATTGAGAAAAGTCAGGCAACAATAGAGACCGTGGAAAAAGAAAAGTTGAATCTTGAGAATAACTTTAAGCAACAGATTATGCTTTTGGAGAGCCTAATAGCTGAGAAAACTGCATTAGTGAAAGCACAACTACAGGAAAGAGCACTTCAGGAGAAAGAAATGGAAGAGATTAATGTAGGGCTAGTTACTGCTAAAAATCAGCTTGAAATCAAGCAGGCTGAAGTGGCCAGGTTACAGGCAGAGGGCCAAGAGCTCAGCTCAAAGCTTAAATAGCAGCAAGTAAGACCTTGAAAAAGTATTCAGCCATTAGACGACTACAATCTTTTGATAAGATACCTGAAAGTCCGAGAAAGGCTTGTATCGAATGGCATGTGTGGCATGATATTGAGATACCGGCATGAGTGTGCAAATGTGATTTGTTACATATGAGGTAATTGCCATCCAGGAATGTATGGTGAATCTGCACTGAAGAACAGGTCTCAGACATGCTCAGTTACTTGACAACAGCAAGACATGAAAGGGGTAATGTGGCTCAGGAGAGCGAGACAACTTTTAAAGCATACTCCATTGAGAAACTATCTAATTAATGAAACAATCAGAATAGAGTTAAACACATGGGTACCTGTTAGAGGGATTAAAGTTGAAGTGGAGAGTTGCATGGGATCTGGATTGGTACAATCGAGGGCTAAGGAGAAATCATGATTAGTAAGAATTATCCACAAGATGGATACGAGCAAAAGAGAGATCTGGAGAATCTTTTAAATCCATGATTTGTTGATTAGATGTTGAACTGTAATGTATTTGATATGATTGTAAGACTGAATTTAACTGTGACTGTAATAATTGTGTTTTGTAGGTAACAGAGCGTGGGGAAAAACCAGTATGAATCCAGTATGAGGTGATTTTAGTGGTGCCTCCTGTGTCACTACTACTGCAATTACCATGCTTTATGGGTCTAACAGGACCTGTCTCATCAACCAACACGTTTTTAAGTATGAGCTACACAATTATGTGGCACAATTCAGATACTCGGATATGACATTCCCCTGTTGTTTGTGGGTTTCAGTGAGCTCATGATGCGACTGAACTCCTCCTTAAAGCATTTTTATGTTTTGGAGCAAGACAACTCGAGAATAGATATTGAAATTGACAGCATAGGGGACAACTCACATTGATTGGGTATTGGGCTTAATACATCAGCACACCCTTAGGTTTGTATTATTTCACATGCTGTGGTAGTTATCCAACTTGTAATGCTAGTGTATTTGATATATGTAACGTGTGTAGTAAGACTTTGATACATAAGCCAATTGGGTACTCATGCCCATGACTGACAAGCACTAACAT
>NW_028226480.1:0-37675 GCF_052327205.1 Somniosus microcephalus
ACAGAGTCGGTGAGTGAGGGGGGACTGAGAGTCGGTGAGTGAGGGGGGACTGAGAGTCGGTGAGTGAGGGGGACTGAGAGTCGGTGAGTGAGGGGGGACTGAGTGTAGGTGAATGAGGGGGGACTGAGAGTCGCTGAGTGAGGTGGACTGAGAGTCGGTGAGTAAGGGGGACTGAGAGTCGGTGAGTGAGGGGGGACTGAGAGTCGGTGAGTGAGGGGGACTGAGAGTCGGTGAGTGAGGGGGGACTGAGTCGGTGAGTGAGGGGGGACTGAGAGTCGGTGAGTGAGGGGGGACTGAGAGTCGGTGAGTGAGGGGGGACTGAGAGTCGGTGAGTGAGGGGGTATTGTGAGTCAGTGAGTGAAGGGGGACTGAGAGTCGGTGAGTGAGGGGGGACTGAGAGCCGGTGAGTGAGGGGACTGAGAGTCGGTGACTGAGGGGGGACTGAGAGTCGGTGAGTGAGGGGTGACAGAGAGTCGGTGAGTGAGGGGGGACTGAGAGTCGGTGAGTGAGGGGGGCCTGAGTGTCTGTGAGTGAGGGGGTACTGAGTGTCGGTGAGTGAGGGGGGACTAAGAGTGGGTGAGTGAGGGGGGACTGAGAGTCGGTGAGTGAGGGGGGACTGAGAGTCGGTGAGTGAGGGGGGACTGAGAGTCGGTGAGTGAGGGGGGACTGAGAGTGAGTGAGTGAGGGGGCACAGAGAGTCGGTGAGTGAGGGGGGACTGAGCGTCGGTGAGTGAGGGGGGACTGAGAGTCGGTGAGTGAGGGGGGACTGAGCGTCGGTGAGTGAGGGGGCTACTGAGAGTGGGTGAGTGAGGGGGTCTGAGAGTCGGTGAGTGAGGGGGGACTGAGAGTCGGTGAGTGAGGGGGGACTGAGAGTCAGTGAGTGAGGGGGGACTGAGAGTCGGTGAGTGAGGGGGGACTGAGAGTCGGTGAGTGATGGGGGACAGAGCCGGTGAGTGAGGGGGGACTGAGAGTCGGTGAGTGAGGGGGGACTGAGAGTCGGTGAGTGAGGGGGGACTGAGAGTCGGTGAGTGAGGGGGGACTGAGAGTCGGTGAGTGAGGGGAGCCTGAGAGTCAGTGAGTGAGGGGGGACTGAGAGTCGGTGAGTGAGGGGGACTGAGAGTCGGTGAGTGAGGGGGGACTGAGAGTCGGTAAGCGAGGGGGGACTGAGAGTCGGTGAGTGAGGGGGGACTGAGAGTCGGTAAGCGAAGGGGGACTGAGAGTCGGTGAGTGAGGGGGGACTGAGAGTCGGTGAGTGAGGGGGGACTGAGAGTCGGTGAGTGAGGGGGGACTGAGAGTCGGTAAGCGAGGGGGGACTGAGAGTCGGTGAGTGAGGGGGGACTGAGAGTCGGTGAGTGAGGGGGGACTGAGAGTCGGTGAGTGAGGGGGGACTGAGAGTCGGTGAGTGAGGGGGGTACTGAGAGTCAGTGAGTGAGGGGGACTGAGAGTGGGTGAGTGAGGGGGGACTGAGAGTCGGTGAGTGAGGGGGGACTGAGAGTGGGTGAGTGAGGGGGGACTGAGAGTCGGTGAGTGAGGGGGGAATGAGAGTCGGTGAGTGAGGGGGAACTGAGAGTCGGTGAGTGAGGGGGGACTGAGAGTGAGTGAGTGAGGGGGGACAGAGAGTCGGTGAGTGAGGGGGGACTGAGTGTCGGTGAGTGAGGGGGGACTGAGAGTCGGTGAGTGAGGGGGGACTGAGCGTCGGTGAGTGAGGGGGGACTGAGCGTCGGTGAGTGAGGGGGGACTGAGAGTCGGTGAGTGAGGGGGGACTGAGAGTCGGTGAGTGAGGGAGGACTGAGAGTCGGTGAGTGAGGGGGGACTGAGAGTCGGTGAGTGAGGGGGGACTGAGAGTCGGTGAGTGAGGGGGGACTGAGAGTCGGTGAGTGAGGGGGGACTGAGAGTCGGTGAGTGAGGGGGGACTGAGAGTCGGTGAGTGAGGGGGGACTGAGAGTCGGTGAGTGAGGGGGGACTGAGAGTCGGTGAGTGAGGAGGGACTGAGAGTCGGTGAGTGAGAGGGGACTGAGAGTCGGTGAGTGAGGGGGGACTGACAGTCGGTGAGTGAGGGGAGACTGAGAGTCGGTGAGTGAGGGGGGACTGAGAGTCGGTGAGTGAGGGGGGACTGAGAGTCGGTGAGTGAGGGGGGACTGAGAGTCCGTGAGTGAGGGGGGACTGACAGTCGGTGAGTGAGGGGGTATTGTGAGTCGGTGAGAGAGGGGGTACTGAGAGTCGGTGAGTGAGGGGGGACTGAGAGTCGGTGAGTGAGGGGGTATTGTGAGTCAGTGAGTGAAGGGGGACTGAGAGTCGGTGAGTGAGGGGGGACTGAGAGCCTGTGAGTGAGGGGACTGAGAGTCGGTGACTGAGGGGGGACTGAGAGTCGGTGAGTGAGGGGTGACAGAGAGTCGGTGAGTGAGGGGGGACTGAGAGTCGGTGAGTGAGGGGGTCTGAGAGTCGGTGAGTGAGAGGGACTGAGAGTGAGTGAGTGAGGGGGACTGAGAGTCGTTGAGTGAGGGGGGACTGAGAGTCGGTGAGTGAGGGGGGACTGAGAGTCGGTGAGTGAGGGGGACGGAGAGTGAGTGAGTGAGGGGGACTGAGAGTCGTTGAGTGAGGGGGGACTGAGAGTCGGTGAGTGAGGGGAGACTGAGAGTCGGTGAGTGAGGGGGACTGAGAGTCGGTGAGTGAGGGGGGACTGAGACTCGGTGAGTGAGGGGGACTGAGAGTCGGTGAGTGAGGGGGGACAGAGAGTCGGTGAGTGAGGGGGGACTGAGAGTTAGTGTGTGAGGGGGGACTGAGAGTCGGTGAGTGAGGGGGGACAGAGAGTCGCTGAGTGAGGGGGGACTGAGAGTCGGTGAGTGAGGGGGGACAGAGAGTCGGTGAGTGAGGGGGGACTGAGCGTCGGTGAGTGAGGGGGGACAGAGAGTCGGTGAGTGAGGGGGGACTGAGAGTCGGTGAGTGAGGGGGTACTGAGAGTCAGTGAGTGAGGGGGGACAGAGAGTCGGTGAGTGAGGGGGGACTGAGAGCCAATGAGTGAGGGGGGACTGAGAGTCGGTGAGTGAGGGGGGACTGAGAGTATGTGAGTGAGGGGGGACTGAGAGTCGGTGAGTGAGGGGGGACTGAGAGTGGGTGAGTGAGGGGGGACTGAGAGTGAGTGAGTGACGGGGGACTGAGAGTCGGTGAGTGAGGGGGGACTGAGAGTCGGTGACTGAGGGGGGACTGAGAGTCGGTGAGTGAGGGGGGACTGAGAGTGAGTGAGTGAGGGGGGACAGAGAGTCGGTGAGTGAGGGGGGACTCAGCGTCGGTGAGTGAGGGGGGACTGAGAGTCGGTGAGTGAGGGGGGACTGAGCGTCGGTGAGTGAGGGGGGGACTGAGAGAGAGTGAGTGAGGGGGGACTGAGAGTCGGTGAGTGAGGAGGGACTGAGAGTCGGTGAGTGAGGGGGGACTGAGAGTGGGTGAGTGAGGGGGGACTTAGAGTCGGTCAGTGAGGGGGACTGAGAGTCGGTGAGTGAGGGGGTCTGAGAGTCGGTGAGTGAGGGGGACTGAGAGTCGGTGAGTGAGGGGGGACTGAGAGTCGGAGAGTGAGGGGGGACTGAGAGTCGGTGAGTGAGGGGGGACTGAGAGTCGGTGAGTGAAGGGGGACTGAGAGTCGGTGAGTGAGGGGGGACTGAGAGTGGGTGAGTGAGGGGGGACTGAGAGTCGGTGAGTGAGGGGGGACTGAGAGTGAGTGAGTGAGGGGGGGACTGAGAGTGAGTGAGTGAGGGGGGACTGAGAGTCGGTGAGTGAGGGGGGACTGAGAGTCAGTGAGTGAGGGGGACTGAGAGTCGGTGAGTGAGGGGACAGAGAGTCGGTGAGTGAGGGGGGGACTGAGAGTGGGTGAGTGAGGGGGTACTGAGAGTCGGTAGGTGAGGGGAACTGAGAGTCGGTGAGTGAGGGGGGACTGAGCGTCGGTGAGTGAGGGGGGACTGAGAGTGGGTGAGTGAGGGGGGGCTGAGAGTCGGTGAGTGAGGGGGGACTGAGAGTCGGTGAGTGAGGGGGGACTGAGAGTATGTGAGTGAGGGGGGACTGAGAGTCGGTGAGTGAGGGGGGACTGAGAGTCGGTGAGTGAGGGGGGGGCTGAGAGTGAGTGAGTGAGGGGGGACTGAGAGTCGGTGAGTGAGGGGGACTGAGGGTGGATGAGTGAGGTGGGACTGAAAGTGAGTGAGTGAGGGGGTACTGAGAGTCGGTGAGTGAGGGGGGACTGAGAGTGAGTGAGTGAGGGGGGACTGAGAGTCGGTGAGTGAGGGGGGACTGAGAGTGAGTGAGTGAGGGGGTACTGAGAGTCGGTGAGTGAGGGGGGACAGAATCGGTGAGTGAGGGGGGACTGAGTCGGTGAGTGAGGGGGGACTGACAGTCAGTGAGTGAGGGGGGACTGAGAGTCAGTGAGTGAGGGGGGACTGAGAGTCGGTGAGTGAGGGGGGACTGAGAGTCAGTGAGTGAGGAGGGACTGAGAGTCGGTGAGTGAGTGGGGACTGAGAGTCGGTGAGTGAGGGGGGACTGAGAGTCGGTGAGTGAGGGGACTGAGAGTCGGTGAGTGAGGGGGACTGAGAGTCGGTGAGTGAGGTGGGACTGAGAGTCGGTGAGTGAGGGGGGACTGAGAGTCGGTGAGTGAGGGGGGACTGAGAGTGAGTGAGTGAGGGGGGACTGAGAGTCGGTTAGTGAGGGGGGACTGAGAGTCAGTGAGTGAGGGGGGACTGAGAATCGGTGAGTGATGGGGGACTGAGAGTCGGAGAGAGAGGGGGACTGAGAGTGGGTTAGTGAGGGGGGACTGAGAGTCGGTGAGTGAGTGGGGACTGAGAGTCGGTGAGTGAGGGGTGACTGAGATTCGGTGAGTGAGGGGGGACTGAGAGTCGGTGAGTGAGGGGGGACTGAGAGTCGGTGAGTGAGGGGGACTTAGAGTCGGTGAGTGAGGGGGGACTGAGAGTCGGTAAGCGAGGGGGGACTGAGAGTCGGTGAGTGAGGGGGTACTGAGAGTCGGTAAGCGAGGGGGGACTGAGAGTCGGTGAGTGAGGGGGGACTGAGAGTCGGTGAGTGAGGGGGGACTGAGAGTCGGTGAGTGAGGGGGGACTGAGATTCGGTGAGTGAGGGGGACTGAGAGTCGGTGAGTGAGGGGGGACTGAGAGTCGGTGAGTAGGGGGGACTGAGAGTCAGTGAGTGAGGCGGGACTGAGAGTCGGTGAGTGAGGGGGACTGAGAGTCGGTGAGTGAGGGGGGACTGAGAGTCGGTGAGTGAGGGGGTACTGAGAGTCAGTGAGTGAGGGGGGACAGAGAGTCGGTGAGTGAGGGGGGACTGAGAGCCAATGAGTGAGGGGGGACTGAGAGTCGGTGAGTGAGGGGGGACTGAGAGTATGTGAGTGAGGGGGGACTGAGAGTCGGTGAGTGAGGGGGGACTGAGAGTGGGTGAGTGAGGGGGGACTGAGAGTGAGTGAGTGAGGGGGGACTGAGAGTCGGTGAGTGAGGGGGGACTGAGAGTCGGTGAGTGAGGGGGGACTGAGAGTCGGTGAGTGAGGGGGGACTGAGAGTGAGTGAGTGAGGGGGGACAGAGAGTCGGTGAGTGAGGGGGGATTCAGCGTCGGTGAGTGAGGGGGGACTGAGAGTCGGTGAGTGAGGGGGGACTGAGCGTCGGTGAGTGAGGGGGGGACTGAGAGAGAGTGAGTGAGGGGGGACTGAGAGTCGGTGAGTGAGGAGGGACTGAGAGTCGGTGAGTGAGGGGGGACTGAGAGTGGGTGAGTGAGGGGGGACTTAGAGTCGGTGAGTGAGGGGGACTGAGAGTCGCTGAGTGAGGGGGTCTGAGAGTCGGTGAGTGAGGGGGACTGAGAGTCGGTGAGTGAGGGGGGACTGAGAGTCGGAGAGTGAGGGGGGACTGAGAGTCGGTGAGTGAGGGGGGACTGAGAGTCGGTGAGTGAAGGGGGACTGAGAGTCGGTGAGTGAGGGGGACTGAGAGTGGGTGAGTGAGGGGGGACTGAGAGTCGGTGAGTGAGGGGGGACTGAGAGTGAGTGAGTGAGGGGGGGACTGAGAGTGAGTGAGTGAGGGGGGACTGAGAGTCGGTGAGTGAGGGGGGACTGAGAGTCGGTGAGTGAGGGGGGACTGAGAGTCAGTGAGTGAGGGGGACTGAGAGTCGGTGAGTGAGGGGACAGAGAGTCGGTGAGTGAGGGGGGACTGAGAGTGGGTGAGTGAGGGGGTACTGAGAGTCGGTGAGTGAGGGGAACTGAGAGTCGGTGAGTGAGGGGGGACTGAGCGTCGGTGAGTGAGGGGGGACTGAGAGTGGGTGAGTGAGGAGGGACTGAGAGTCGGTGAGTGAGGGGGGACTGAGAGTGAGTGAGTGAGGGGGGACTGAGAGTCGGTGAGTGAGGGGGACTGAGGGTGGATGAGTGAGGTGGGACTGAAAGTGAGTGAGTGAGGGGGTACTGAGAGTCGGTGAGTGAGGGGGGACTGAGAGTGAGTGAGTGAGGGGGGACTGAGAGTCGGTGAGTGAGGGGGGACTGAGAGTGAGTGAGTGAGGGGGGACTGAGAGTCGGTGAGTGAGGGGGGACAGAATCGGTGAGTGAGGGGGGACTGAGTCGGTGAGTGAGGGGGGACTGACAGTCAGTGAGTGAGGGGGGACTGAGAGTCAGTGAATGAGGGGGGACTGAGAGTCGGTGAGTGAGGGGGGAGTGAGAGTCAGTGAGTAAGGGGGGACTGAGAGTCGGTGAGTGAGTGGGGACTGAGATTCGGTGAGTGAGGGGGGACTGAGAGTCGGTGAGTGAGGGGACTGAGAGTCGGTGAGTGAGGGGGGACTGAGAGTCGGTGAGTGAGGTGGGACTGAGAGTCGGTGAGTGAGGGGGGACTGAGAGTCGGTGAGTGAGGAGGGACTGAGAGTCGGTGAGTGAGGGGGGACTGAGAGTCGGTGAGTGAGGGGGGACTGACAGTCGGTGTGTGAGGGGACTGAGAGTCGGTGAGTGAGGGGGACTGAGAGTCGGTAAGCGAGGGGGGACTGAGAGTCGGTGAGTGAGGGGGGACTGAGAGTCGGTGAGTGAGGGGGTACTGAGAGTCGGTGAGTGAGGGGGGACTGAGAGTGGGTGAGTGAGGGGGGACTGAGAGTGGGTGAGTGAGGGGGACTGAGAGTCGGTGAGTGAGGGGGGACTGAGAGTCGGTGAGTGAGGGGGGACTGAGAGTCGGTGAGTGAGGGGGACTGAGAGTCGGTAAGCGAGGGGGGACTGAGAGTTGGTGAGTGAGGGGGGACTGAGAGTCGGTGAGTGAGGGGGGACTGAGAGTCGGTGAGTGAGGGGGGACTGAGAGTGGCTGAGTGAGGGGGGACTGAGAGTGAGTGAGTGAGGGGGGACTGAGAGTCGGTTAGTGAGGGGGGACTGAGAGTCAGTGAGTGAGGGGGGACTGAGAATCGGTGAGTGAGGGGGTCTGAGAGTCGGAGAGAGAGGGGGACTGAGAGTGGGTTAGTGAGGGGGGACTGAGAGTCGGTGAGTGAGTGGGGACTGACAGTCGGTGAGTGAGGGGTGACTGAGATTCGGTGAGTGAGGGGGGACTGAGAGTCGGTGAGTGAGGGGGGACTGAGAGTCGGTGAGTGAGGGGGTACTGAGAGTCGGTGAGTGAGGGGGGACTAAGAGTGGGTGAGTGAGGGGGGACTGAGAGTCGGTGAGTGAGGGGGGACTGAGAGTCGGTGAGTGAGGGGGGACTGAGAGTCGGTGAGTGAGGGGGGACTGAGAGTGAGTGAGTGAGGGGGGACAGAGAGTCGGTGAGTGAGGGGGGACTGAGCGTCGGTGAGTGAGGGGGGACTGAGAGTCGGTGAGTGAGGGGGTACTGAGCGTCGGTGAGTGAGGGGGGCACTGAGAGTGGGTGAGTGAGGGGGGACTGAGAGTCGGTGAGTGAGGGGGGACTGAGAGTCGGTGAGTGAGGGGGGACTGAGAGTCAGTGAGTGAGGGGGGACTGAGAGTCGGTGAGTGAGGCGGGACTGAGAGTCGGTGAGTGATGGGGGACAGAGTCGGTGAGTGAGGGGGGACTGAGAGTCGGTGAGTGAGGGGGGACTGAGAGTCGGTGAGTGAGGGGGGACTGAGAGTCGGTGAGTGAGGGGGGCTGAGAGTCGGTGAGTGAGGGGAGCCTGAGAGTCAGTGAGTGAGGGGGGACTGAGAGTCGGTGAGTGAGGGGGACTGAGAGTCGGTGAGTGAGGGGGGACTGAGAGTCGGTAAGCGAGGGGGGACTGAGAGTCGGTGAGTGAGGGGGGACTGAGAGTCGGTAAGCGAAGGGGGACTGAGAGTCGGTGAGTGAGGGGGGACTGAGAGTCGGTGAGTGAGGGGGGACTGAGAGTCGGTGAGTGAGGGGGGACTGAGAGTCGGTAAGCGAGGGGGGACTGAGAGTCGGTGAGTGAGGGGGGACTGAGAGTCGGTGAGTGAGGGGGGACTGAGAGTCGGTGAGTGAGGGGGGACTGAGAGTCGGTGAGTGAGGGGGTACTGAGAGTCAGTGAGTGAGGGGGACTGAGAGTGGGTGAGTGAGGGGGGACTGAGTGTCGGTGAGTGAGGGGGGACTGAGAGTGGGTGAGTGAGGGGGGACTGAGAGTCGGTGAGTGAGGGGGGAATGAGAGTCGGTGAGTGAGGGGGAACTGAGAGTCGGTGAGTGAGGGGGGACTGAGAGTGAGTGAGTGAGGGGGGACAGAGAGTCGGTGAGTGAGGGGGGACTGAGCGTCGGTGAGTGAGGGGGTACTGAGAGTCGGTGAGTGAGGGGAACTGAGAGTCGGTGAGTGAGGGGGGACTGAGCGTCGGTGAGTGAGGGGGGACTGAGAGTGGGTGAGTGAGGAGGGACTGAGAGTCGGTGAGTGAGGGGGGGCTGAGAGTGAGTGAGTGAGGGGGGACTGAGAGTCGGTGAGTGAGGGGGACTGAGGGTGGATGAGTGAGGTGGGACTGAAAGTGAGTGAGTGAGGGGGTACTGAGAGTCGGTGAGTGAGGGGGGACTGAGAGTGAGTGAGTGAGGGGGGACTGAGAGTCGGTGAGTGAGGGGGGACTGAGAGTGAGTGAGTGAGGGGGTACTGAGAGTCGGTGAGTGAGGGGGGACAGAATCGGTGAGTGAGGGGGGACTGAGTCGGTGAGTGAGGGGGGACTGACAGTCAGTGAGTGAGGGGGGACCGAGAGTCAGTGAGTGAGGGGGGACTGAGAGTCGGTGAGTGAGGGGGGACTGAGAGTCGGTGAGTAGGGGGGACTGAGAGTCAGTGAGTGAGGCGGGACTGAGAGTCGGTGAGTGAGGGGGACTGAGAGTCGGTGAGTGAGGGGGGACTGAGAGTCGGTGAGTGAGGGGGTACTGAGAGTCAGTGAGTGAGGGGGGACAGAGAGTCGGTGAGTGAGGGGGGACTGAGAGCCAATGAGTGAGGGGGGACTGAGAGTCGGTGAGTGAGGGGGGACTGAGAGTATGTGAGTGAGGGGGACTGAGAGTCGGTGAGTGAGGGGGGACTGAGAGTGGGTGAGTGAGGGGGGACTGAGAGTGAGTGAGTGAGGGGGGACTGAGAGTCGGTGAGTGAGGGGGGACTGAGAGTCGGTGAGTGAGGGGGGACTGAGAGTCGGTGAGTGAGGGGGGACTGAGAGTGAGTGAGTGAGGGGGGACAGAGAGTCGGTGAGTGAGGGGGGATTCAGCGTCGGTGAGTGAGGGGGGACTGAGAGTCGGTGAGTGAGGGGGGACTGAGCGTCGGTGAGTGAGGGGGGGACTGAGAGAGAGTGAGTGAGGGGGGACTGAGAGTCGGTGAGTGAGGAGGGACTGAGAGTCGGTGAGTGAGGGGGGACTGAGAGTGGGTGAGTGAGGGGGGACTTAGAGTCGGTGAGTGAGGGGGACTGAGAGTCGCTGAGTGAGGGGGTCTGAGAGTCGGTGAGTGAGGGGGACTGAGAGTCGGTGAGTGAGGGGGGACTGAGAGTCGGAGAGTGAGGGGGGACTGAGAGTCGGTGAGTGAGGGGGGACTGAGAGTCGGTGAGTGAAGGGGGACTGAGAGTCGGTGAGTGAGGGGGGACTGAGAGTGGGTGAGTGAGGGGGGACTGAGAGTCGGTGAGTGAGGGGGGACTGAGAGTGAGTGAGTGAGGGGGGGACTGAGAGTGAGTGAGTGAGGGGGGACTGAGAGTCGGTGAGTGAGGGGGGACTGAGAGTCGGTGAGTGAGGGGGGACTGAGAGTCAGTGAGTGAGGGGGACTGAGAGTCGGTGAGTGAGGGGACAGAGAGTCGGTGAGTGAGGGGGGACTGAGAGTGGGTGAGTGAGGGGGTACTGAGAGTCGGTGAGTGAGGGGAACTGAGAGTCGGTGAGTGAGGGGGGACTGAGCGTCGGTGAGTGAGGGGGGACTGAGAGTGGGTGAGTGAGGAGGGACTGAGAGTCGGTGAGTGAGGGGGGACTGAGAGTGAGTGAGTGAGGGGGGACTGAGAGTCGGTGAGTGAGGGGGACTGAGGGTGGATGAGTGAGGTGGGACTGAAAGTGAGTGAGTGAGGGGGTACTGAGAGTCGGTGAGTGAGGGGGGACTGAGAGTGAGTGAGTGAGGGGGGACTGAGAGTCGGTGAGTGAGGGGGGACTGAGAGTGAGTGAGTGAGGGGGGACTGAGAGTCGGTGAGTGAGGGGGGACAGAATCGGTGAGTGAGGGGGGACTGAGTCGGTGAGTGAGGGGGGACTGACAGTCAGTGAGTGAGGGGGGACTGAGAGTCAGTGAATGAGGGGGGACTGAGAGTCGGTGAGTGAGGGGGGAGTGAGAGTCAGTGAGTAAGGGGGGACTGAGAGTCGGTGAGTGAGTGGGGACTGAGAGTCGGTGAGTGAGGGGGGACTGAGAGTCGGTGAGTGAGGGGACTGAGAGTCGGTGAGTGAGGGGGGACTGAGAGTCGGTGAGTGAGGTGGGACTGAGAGTCGGTGAGTGAGGGGGGACTGAGAGTCGGTGAGTGAGGAGGGACTGAGAGTCGGTGAGTGAGGGGGGACTGAGAGTCGGTGAGTGAGGGGGGACTGACAGTCGGTGTGTGAGGGGACTGAGAGTCGGTGAGTGAGGGGGACTGAGAGTCGGTAAGCGAGGGGGGACTGAGAGTCGGTGAGTGAGGGGGGACTGAGAGTCGGTGAGTGAGGGGGTACTGAGAGTCGGTGAGTGAGGGGGGACTGAGAGTGGGTGAGTGAGGGGGGACTGAGAGTGGGTGAGTGAGGGGGACTGAGAGTCGGTGAGTGAGGGGGGACTGAGAGTCGGTGAGTGAGGGGGGACTGAGAGTCGGTGAGTGAGGGGGACTGAGAGTCGGTAAGCGAGGGGGGACTGAGAGTTGGTGAGTGAGGGGGGACTGAGAGTCGGTGAGTGAGGGGGGACTGAGAGTCGGTGAGTGAGGGGGGACTGAGAGTGGCTGAGTGAGGGGGGACTGAGAGTGAGTGAGTGAGGGGGGACTGAGAGTCGGTTAGTGAGGGGGGACTGAGAGTCAGTGAGTGAGGGGGGACTGAGAATCGGTGAGTGAGGGGGTACTGAGCGTCGGTGAGTGAGGGGGGCACTGAGAGTGGGTGAGTGAGGGGGGACTGAGAGTCGGTGAGTGAGGGGGGACTGAGAGTCGGTGAGTGAGGGGGGACTGAGAGTCAGTGAGTGAGGGGGGACTGAGAGTCGGTGAGTGAGGCGGGACTGAGAGTCGGTGAGTGATGGGGGACAGAGTCGGTGAGTGAGGGGGGACTGAGAGTCGGTGAGTGAGGGGGGACTGAGAGTCGGTGAGTGAGGGGGGACTGAGAGTCGGTGAGTGAGGGGGGCTGAGAGTCGGTGAGTGAGGGGAGCCTGAGAGTCAGTGAGTGAGGGGGGACTGAGAGTCGGTGAGTGAGGGGGACTGAGAGTCGGTGAGTGAGGGGGGACTGAGAGTCGGTAAGCGAGGGGGGACTGAGAGTCGGTGAGTGAGGGGGGACTGAGAGTCGGTAAGCGAAGGGGGACTGAGAGTCGGTGAGTGAGGGGGGACTGAGAGTCGGTGAGTGAGGGGGGACTGAGAGTCGGTGAGTGAGGGGGGACTGAGAGTCGGTAAGCGAGGGGGGACTGAGAGTCGGTGAGTGAGGGGGGACTGAGAGTCGGTGAGTGAGGGGGGACTGAGAGTCGGTGAGTGAGGGGGGACTGAGAGTCGGTGAGTGAGGGGGTACTGAGAGTCAGTGAGTGAGGGGGACTGAGAGTGGGTGAGTGAGGGGGGACTGAGTGTCGGTGAGTGAGGGGGGACTGAGAGTGGGTGAGTGAGGGGGGACTGAGAGTCGGTGAGTGAGGGGGGAATGAGAGTCGGTGAGTGAGGGGGAACTGAGAGTCGGTGAGTGAGGGGGGACTGAGAGTGAGTGAGTGAGGGGGGACAGAGAGTCGGTGAGTGAGGGGGGACTGAGCGTCGGTGAGTGAGGGGGTACTGAGAGTCGGTGAGTGAGGGGAACTGAGAGTCGGTGAGTGAGGGGGGACTGAGCGTCGGTGAGTGAGGGGGGACTGAGAGTGGGTGAGTGAGGAGGGACTGAGAGTCGGTGAGTGAGGGGGGGCTGAGAGTGAGTGAGTGAGGGGGGACTGAGAGTCGGTGAGTGAGGGGGACTGAGGGTGGATGAGTGAGGTGGGACTGAAAGTGAGTGAGTGAGGGGGTACTGAGAGTCGGTGAGTGAGGGGGGACTGAGAGTGAGTGAGTGAGGGGGGACTGAGAGTCGGTGAGTGAGGGGGGACTGAGAGTGAGTGAGTGAGGGGGTACTGAGAGTCGGTGAGTGAGGGGGGACAGAATCGGTGAGTGAGGGGGGACTGAGTCGGTGAGTGAGGGGGGACTGACAGTCAGTGAGTGAGGGGGGACCGAGAGTCAGTGAGTGAGGGGGGACTGAGAGTCGGTGAGTGAGGGGGGACTGAGAGTCGGTGAGTAGGGGGGACTGAGAGTCAGTGAGTGAGGCGGGACTGAGAGTCGGTGAGTGAGGGGGACTGAGAGTCGGTGAGTGAGGGGGGACTGAGAGTCGGTGAGTGAGGGGGTACTGAGAGTCAGTGAGTGAGGGGGGACAGAGAGTCGGTGAGTGAGGGGGGACTGAGAGCCAATGAGTGAGGGGGGACTGAGAGTCGGTGAGTGAGGGGGGACTGAGAGTATGTGAGTGAGGGGGACTGAGAGTCGGTGAGTGAGGGGGGACTGAGAGTGGGTGAGTGAGGGGGGACTGAGAGTGAGTGAGTGAGGGGGGACTGAGAGTCGGTGAGTGAGGGGGGACTGAGAGTCGGTGAGTGAGGGGGGACTGAGAGTCGGTGAGTGAGGGGGGACTGAGAGTGAGTGAGTGAGGGGGGACAGAGAGTCGGTGAGTGAGGGGGGATTCAGCGTCGGTGAGTGAGGGGGGACTGAGAGTCGGTGAGTGAGGGGGGACTGAGCGTCGGTGAGTGAGGGGGGGACTGAGAGAGAGTGAGTGAGGGGGGACTGAGAGTCGGTGAGTGAGGAGGGACTGAGAGTCGGTGAGTGAGGGGGGACTGAGAGTGGGTGAGTGAGGGGGGACTTAGAGTCGGTGAGTGAGGGGGACTGAGAGTCGCTGAGTGAGGGGGTCTGAGAGTCGGTGAGTGAGGGGGACTGAGAGTCGGTGAGTGAGGGGGGACTGAGAGTCGGAGAGTGAGGGGGGACTGAGAGTCGGTGAGTGAGGGGGGACTGAGAGTCGGTGAGTGAAGGGGGACTGAGAGTCGGTGAGTGAGGGGGGACTGAGAGTGGGTGAGTGAGGGGGGACTGAGAGTCGGTGAGTGAGGGGGGACTGAGAGTGAGTGAGTGAGGGGGGGACTGAGAGTGAGTGAGTGAGGGGGGACTGAGAGTCGGTGAGTGAGGGGGGACTGAGAGTCGGTGAGTGAGGGGGGACTGAGAGTCAGTGAGTGAGGGGGACTGAGAGTCGGTGAGTGAGGGGACAGAGAGTCGGTGAGTGAGGGGGGACTGAGAGTGGGTGAGTGAGGGGGGTACTGAGAGTCGGTGAGTGAGGGGAACTGAGAGTCGGTGAGTGAGGGGGGACTGAGCGTCGGTGAGTGAGGGGGGACTGAGAGTGGGTGAGTGAGGAGGGACTGAGAGTCGGTGAGTGAGGGGGGACTGAGAGTGAGTGAGTGAGGGGGGACTGAGAGTCGGTGAGTGAGGGGGACTGAGGGTGGATGAGTGAGGTGGGACTGAAAGTGAGTGAGTGAGGGGGTACTGAGAGTCGGTGAGTGAGGGGGGACTGAGAGTGAGTGAGTGAGGGGGGACTGAGAGTCGGTGAGTGAGGGGGGACTGAGAGTGAGTGAGTGAGGGGGGACTGAGAGTCGGTGAGTGAGGGGGGACAGAATCGGTGAGTGAGGGGGGACTGAGTCGGTGAGTGAGGGGGGACTGACAGTCAGTGAGTGAGGGGGGACTGAGAGTCAGTGAATGAGGGGGGACTGAGAGTCGGTGAGTGAGGGGGGAGTGAGAGTCAGTGAGTAAGGGGGGACTGAGAGTCGGTGAGTGAGTGGGGACTGAGAGTCGGTGAGTGAGGGGGGACTGAGAGTCGGTGAGTGAGGGGACTGAGAGTCGGTGAGTGAGGGGGGACTGAGAGTCGGTGAGTGAGGTGGGACTGAGAGTCGGTGAGTGAGGGGGGACTGAGAGTCGGTGAGTGAGGAGGGACTGAGAGTCGGTGAGTGAGGGGGGACTGAGAGTCGGTGAGTGAGGGGGGACTGACAGTCGGTGTGTGAGGGGACTGAGAGTCGGTGAGTGAGGGGGACTGAGAGTCGGTAAGCGAGGGGGGACTGAGAGTCGGTGAGTGAGGGGGGACTGAGAGTCGGTGAGTGAGGGGGTACTGAGAGTCGGTGAGTGAGGGGGGACTGAGAGTGGGTGAGTGAGGGGGGACTGAGAGTGGGTGAGTGAGGGGGACTGAGAGTCGGTGAGTGAGGGGGGACTGAGAGTCGGTGAGTGAGGGGGGACTGAGAGTCGGTGAGTGAGGGGGACTGAGAGTCGGTAAGCGAGGGGGGACTGAGAGTTGGTGAGTGAGGGGGGACTGAGAGTCGGTGAGTGAGGGGGGACTGAGAGTCGGTGAGTGAGGGGGGACTGAGAGTGGCTGAGTGAGGGGGGACTGAGAGTGAGTGAGTGAGGGGGGACTGAGAGTCGGTTAGTGAGGGGGGACTGAGAGTCAGTGAGTGAGGGGGGACTGAGAATCGGTGAGTGAGGGGGTCTGAGAGTCGGAGAGAGAGGGGGACTGAGAGTGGGTTAGTGAGGGGGGACTGAGAGTCGGTGAGTGAGTGGGGACTGACAGTCGGTGAGTGAGGGGTGACTGAGATTCGGTGAGTGAGGGGGGACTGAGAGTCGGTGAGTGAGGGGGGACTGAGAGTCGGTGAGTGAGGGGGTACTGAGAGTCGGTGAGTGAGGGGGGACTAAGAGTGGGTGAGTGAGGGGGGACTGAGAGTCGGTGAGTGAGGGGGGACTGAGAGTCGGTGAGTGAGGGGGGACTGAGAGTCGGTGAGTGAGGGGGGACTGAGAGTGAGTGAGTGAGGGGGGACAGAGAGTCGGTGAGTGAGGGGGGACTGAGCGTCGGTGAGTGAGGGGGGACTGAGAGTCGGTGAGTGAGGGGGTACTGAGCGTCGGTGAGTGAGGGGGGCACTGAGAGTGGGTGAGTGAGGGGGGACTGAGAGTCGGTGAGTGAGGGGGGACTGAGAGTCGGTGAGTGAGGGGGGACTGAGAGTCAGTGAGTGAGGGGGGACTGAGAGTCGGTGAGTGAGGGGGTACTGAGAGTCGGTGAGTGATGGGGGACAGAGTCGGTGAGTGAGGGGGGACTGAGAGTCGGTGAGTGAGGGGGGACTGAGAGTCGGTGAGTGAGGGGGGACTGAGAGTCGGTGAGTGAGGGGGGCTGAGAGTCGGTGAGTGAGGGGAGCCTGAGAGTCAGTGAGTGAGGGGGGACTGAGAGTCGGTGAGTGAGGGGGACTGAGAGTCGGTGAGTGAGGGGGGACTGAGAGTCGGTAAGCGAGGGGGGACTGAGAGTCGGTGAGTGAGGGGGGACTGAGAGTCGGTAAGCGAAGGGGGACTGAGAGTCAGTGAGGGGGGACTGAGAGTCGGTGAGTGAGGGGGGACTGAGAGTCGGTGAGTGAGGGGGGACTGAGAGTCGGTAAGCGAGGGGGGACTGAGAGTCGGTGAGTGAGGGGGGACTGAGAGTCGGTGAGTGAGGGGGGACTGAGAGTCCGTGAGTGAGGGGGGACTGAGAGTCGGTGAGTGAGGGGGTACTGAGAGTCAGTGAGTGAGGGGGACTGAGAGTGGGTGAGTGAGGGGGGACTGAGTGTCGGTGAGTGAGGGGGGACTGAGAGTGGGTGAGTGAGGGGGGACTGAGAGTCGGTGAGTGAGGGGGGAATGAGAGTCGGTGAGTGAGGGGGAACTGAGAGTCGGTGAGTGAGGGGGGACTGAGAGTGAGTGAGTGAGGGGGGACAGAGAGTCGGTGAGTGAGGGGGGACTGAGCGTCGGTGAGTGAGGGGGTACTGAGAGTCGGTGAGTGAGGGGAACTGAGAGTCGGTGAGTGAGGGGGGACTGAGCGTCGGTGAGTGAGGGGGGACTGAGAGTGGGTGAGTGAGGAGGGACTGAGAGTCGGTGAGTGAGGGGGGGCTGAGAGTGAGTGAGTGAGGGGGGACTGAGAGTCGGTGAATGAGGGGGACTGAGGGTGGATGAGTGAGGTGGTACTGAAAGTGAGTGAGTGAGGGGGGTACTGAGAGTCGGTGAGTGAGGGGGGACTGAGAGTGAGTGAGTGAGGGGGGACTGAGAGTGAGTGAGTGAGGGGGTACTGAGAGTCGGTGAGTGAGGGGGGACAGAATCGGTGAGTGAGGGGGGACTGAGTCGGTGAGTGAGGGGGGACTGACAGTCAGTGAGTGAGGGGGGACCGAGAGTCAGTGAGTGAGGGGGGACTGAGAGTCGGTGAGTGAGGGGGGACTGAGAGTCAGTGAGTGAGGGGGGACTGAGAGTCGGTGAGTGAGTGGGGACTGAGAGTCGGTGAGTGAGGGGGGACTGAGAGTCGGTGAGTGAGGGGACTGAGAGTCGGTGAGTGAGGGGGGACTGAGAGTCGGTGAGTGAGGTGGGACTGAGAGTCGGTGAGTGAGGGGGGACTGAGAGTCGGTGAGTGAGGGGGGACTGAGAGTCGGTGAGTGAGGGGACTGAGAGTCGGTGAGTGAGGGGGACTGAGAGTCGGTGAGTGAGGAGGGACTGAGAGTCGGTGAGTGAGGGGGGACTGAGAGTCGGTGAGTGAGGGGGGACTGACAGTCGGTGTGTGAGGGGACTGAGAGTCGGTGAGTGAGGGGGACTGAGAGCCGGTAAGCGAGGGGGGACTGAGAGTCGGTGAGTGAGGGGGGACTGAGAGTCGGCGAGTGAGGGGGGACTGAGAGTCGGTGAGTGAGGGGGGACTGAGAGTGGCTGAGTGAGGGGGGACTGAGAGTGAGTGAGTGAGGGGGGACTGAGAGTCGGTTAGTGAGGGGGGACTGAGAGTCAGTGAGTGAGGGGGGACTGAGAATCGGTGAGTGAGGGGGGACTGAGAGTCGGAGAGAGAGGGGGACTGAGAGTGGGTTAGTGAGGGGGGACTGAGAGTCGGTGAGTGAGTGGGGACTGAGAGTCGGTGAGTGAGGGGTGACTGAGATTCGGTGAGTGAGGGGGGGACTGAGAGTCGGTGAGTGAGGGGGGACTGAGAGTCGGTGAGTGAGGGGGACTTAGAGTCGGTGAGTGAGGGGGGACTGAGAGTCGGTAAGCGAGGGGGGACTGAGAGTCGGTGAGTGAGGGGGTACTGAGAGTCGGAAAGCGAGGGGGGACTGAGAGTCGGTGAGTGAGGGGGGACTGAGAGTCGGTGAGTGAGGGGGGACTGAGAGTCGGTGAGTGAGGGGGGACTGAGAGTCGGTGAGTGAGGGGGACTGAGAGTCGGTGAGTGAGGGGGGACTGAGAGTCAGTGAGTGAGGGGGGACTGAGAGTGGGTGAGTGAGGGGGGACTGAGAGTCGGTGAGTGAGGGGGGACTGAGAGTGGGTGAGTGAGGGGGGACTGAGAGTCGGTGAGTGAGGGGGGACTGAGAGTGGGTGAGTGAGGGGGGACTGAGAGTCGGTGAGTAGGGGGGACTGAGAGTCAGTGAGTGAGGGGGGACTGAGAGTCGGTGAGTGAGGGGGACTGAGAGTCGGTGAGTGAGGGGTCTGAGAGTCGGTGAGTGAGGGGGGACTGAGAGTGAGTGAGGGGGGACTGAGAGTCAGTGAGTGAGGGGGGACTGAGAGTCGGTGAGTGAGGGGGTACTGAGAGTCAGTGAGTGAGGGGGGACAGAGAGTCGGTGAGTGAGGGGGGACTGAGAGCCAATGAGTGAGGGGGGACTGAGAGTCGGTGAGTGAGGGGGGACTGAGAGTATGTGAGTGAGGGGGGACTGAGAGTCGGTGAGTGAGGGGGGACTGAGAGTGGGTGAGTGAGGGGGGACTGAGAGTGAGTGAGTGAGGGGGGACTGAGAGTCGGTGAGTGAGGGGGGACTGAGAGTCGGTGAGTGAGGGGGGGACTGAGAGTCGGTGAGTGAGGGGGGACTGAGAGTGAGTGAGTGAGGGGGGACAGAGAGTCGGTGAGTGAGGGGGGACTCAGCGTCGGTGAGTGAGGGGGGACTGAGAGTCGGTGAGTGAGGGGGGACTGAGCGTCGGTGAGTGAGGGGGGGACTGAGAGAGAGTGAGTGAGGGGGGACTGAGAGTCGGTGAGTGAGGAGGGACTGAGAGTCGGTGAGTGAGGGGGGACTGAGAGTGGGTGAGTGAGGGGGGACTTAGAGTCGGTGAGTGAGGGGGACTGAGAGTCGGTGAGTGAGGGGGTCTGAGAGTCGGTGAGTGAGGGGGACTGAGAGTCGGTGAGTGAGGGGGGACTGAGAGTCGGAGAGTGAGGGCGACTGAGAGTCGGTGAGTGAGGGGGGACTGAGAGTCGGTGAGTGAAGGGGGACTGAGAGTCGGTGAGTGAGGGGGGACTGAGAGTGGGTGAGTGAGGGGGGACTGAGAGTCGGTGAGTGAGGGGGGACTGAGAGTGAGTGAGTGAGGGGGGGACTGAGAGTGAGTGAGTGAGGGGGGACTGAGAGTCGGTGAGTGAGGGGGGACTGAGAGTCGGTGAGTGAGGGGGGACTGAGAGTCAGTGAGTGAGGGGGACTGAGAGTCGGTGAGTGAGGGGACAGAGATTCGGTGAGTGAGGGGGGACTGAGAGTGGGTGAGTGAGGGGGGACTGAGAGTCGGTGAGTGAGGGGGGACTGAGAGTGGGTGAGTGAGGGGGGACTGAGAGTGAGTGAGTGAGGGGGGACTGAGAGTCGGTGAGTGAGGGGGGACTGAGAGTCGGTGAGTGAGGGGGGACTGAGAGTGAGTGAGTGAGGGGGGACAGAGAGTCGGTGAGTGAGGGGGGACTCAGCGTCGGTGAGTGAGGGGGGACTGAGAGTCGGTGAGTGAGGGGGGACTGAGCGTCGGTGAGTGAGGGGGGGACTGAGAGAGAGTGAGTGAGGGGGGACTGAGAGTCGGTGAGTGAGGAGGGACTGAGAGTCGGTGAGTGAGGGGGGACTGAGAGTGGGTGAGTGAGGGGGGACTTAGAGTCGGTGAGTGAGGGGGACTGAGAGTCGGTGAGTGAGGGGGT
Source organism: Somniosus microcephalus (assembly GCF_052327205.1). NCBI lineage: Eukaryota > Metazoa > Chordata > Chondrichthyes > Squaliformes > Somniosidae > Somniosus > Somniosus microcephalus. The sequence goes on from NW_028226480.1 coordinate 19,522, forward strand.
CTGAGAGTCGGTGAGTGAGGGGGACTGAGAGTCGGTGAGTGAGGGGGGACTGAGAGTCGGAGAGTGAGGGGGGACTGAGAGTCGGTGAGTGAGGGGGGACTGAGAGTCGGTGAGTGAAGGGGGACTGAGAGTCGGTGAGTGAGGGGGGACTGAGAGTGGGTGAGTGAGGGGGGACTGAGAGTCGGTGAGTGAGGGGGGACTGAGAGTGAGTGAGTGAGGGGGGGACTGAGAGTGAGTGAGTGAGGGGGGACTGAGAGTCGGTGAGTGAGGGGGGTCTGAGAGTCGGTGAGTGAGGGGGGACTGAGAGTCAGTGAGTGAGGGGGACTGAGAGTCGGTGAGTGAGGGAACAGAGAGTCGGTGAGTGAGGGGGGACTGAGAGTGGGTGAGTGAGGGGGTACTGAGAGTCGGTGAGTGAGGGGAACTGAGAGTCGGTGAGTGAGGGGGGACTGAGCGTCGGTGAGTGAGGGGGGACTGAGAGTGGGTGAGTGAGGAGGGACTGAGAGTCGGTGAGTGAGGGGGGACTGAGAGTGAGTGAGTGAGGGGGGACTGAGAGTCGGTGAGTGAGGGGGACTGAGGGTGGATGAGTGAGGTGGGACTGAAAGTGAGTGAGTGAGGGGGTACTGAGAGTCGGTGAGTGAGGGGGGACTGAGAGTGAGTGAGTGAGGGGGGACTGAGAGTCGGTGAGTGAGGGGGGACTGAGAGTGAGTGAGTGAGGGGGACTGAGAGTCGGTGAGTGAGGGGGGACTGAGAGTCAGTGAGTGAGGGGGGACTGAGAGTGGGTGAGTGAGGGGGGACTGAGAGTCGGTGAGTGAGGGGGGACTGAGAGTGGGTGAGTGAGGGGGGACTGAGAGTCGGTGAGTGAGGGGGGACGGAGAGTGGGTGAGTGAGGGGGGACTGAGAGTCGGTGAGTAGGGGGGACTGAGAGTCAGTGAGTGAGGGGGGACTGAGAGTCGGTGAGTGAGGGGGACTGAGAGTCGGTGAGTGAGGTGTCTGAGAGTCGGTGAGTGAGGGGGGACTGAGAGTGAGTGAGGGGGGACTGAGAGTCAGTGAGTGAGGGGGGACTGAGAGTCGGTGAGTGAGGGGGTACTGAGAGTCAGTGAGTGAGGGGGGACAGAGAGTCGGTGAGTGAGGGGGGACTGAGAGCCAATGAGTGAGGGGGGACTGAGAGTCGGTGAGTGAGGGGGGTCTGAGAGTATGTGAGTGAGGGGGGACTGAGAGTCGGTGAGTGAGGGGGGACTGAGAGTGGGTGAGTGAGGGGGGACTGAGAGTGAGTGAGTGAGGGGGGACTGAGAGTCGGTGAGTGAGGGGGGACTGAGAGTCGGTGAGTGAGGGGGGACTGAGAGTCGGTGAGTGAGGGGGGACTGAGAGTGAGTGAGTGAGGGGGGACAGAGAGTCGGTGAGTGAGGGGGGACTCAGCGTCGGTGAGTGAGGGGGGACTGAGACTCGGTGAGTGAGGGGGGACTGAGCGTCGGTGAGTGAGGGGGGGACTGAGAGAGAGTGAGTGAGGGGGGACTGAGAGTCGGTGAGTGAGGAGGGACTGAGAGTCGGTGAGTGAGGGGGGACTGAGAGTGGGTGAGTGAGGGGGGACTTAGAGTCGGTGAGTGAGGGGGACTGAGAGTCGGTGAGTGAGGGGGTCTGAGAGTCGGTGAGTGAGGGGGACTGAGAGTTGGTGAGAGAGGGGGGACTGAGAGTCGGAGAGTGAGGGCGACTGAGAGTCGGTGAGTGAGGGGGGACTGAGAGTCGGTGAGTGAAGGGGGACTGAGAGTCGGTGAGCGAGGGGGGACTGAGAGTGGGTGAGTGAGGGGGGACTGAGAGTCGGTGAGTGAGGGGGGACTGAGAGTGAGTGAGTGAGGGGGGGACTGAGAGTGAGTGAGTGAGGGGGGACTGAGAGTCGGTGAGTGAGGGGGGACTGAGAGTCGGTGAGTGAGGGGGGACTGAGAGTCAGTGAGTGAGGGGGACTGAGAGTCGGTGAGTGAGGGGACAGAGAGTCGGTGAGTGAGGGGGGACTGAGAGTGGGTGAGTGAGGGGGGACTGAGAGTCGGTGAGTGAGGGGGGACTGAGAGTGGGTGAGTGAGGGGGGACTGAGAGTGAGTGAGTGAGGGGGGACTGAGAGTCGGTGAGTGAGGGGGGACTGAGAGTCGGTGAGTGAGGGGGGACTGAGAGTCGGTGAGTGAGGGGGGACTGAGAGTGAGTGAGTGAGGGGGGACAGAGAGTCGGTGAGTGAGGGGGGACTCAGCGTCGGTGAGTGAGGGGGGACTGAGAGTCGGTGAGTGAGGGGGGACTGAGCGTCGGTGAGTGAGGGGGGGACTGAGAGAGAGTGAGTGAGGGGGGACTGAGAGTCGGTGAGTGAGGAGGGACTGAGAGTCGGTGAGTGAGGGGGGACTGAGAGTGGGTGAGTGAGGGGGGACTTAGAGTCGGTGAGTGAGGGGGACTGAGAGTCGGTGAGTGAGGGGGTCTGAGAGTCGGTGAGTGAGGGGACTGAGAGTCGGTGAGTGAGGGGGGACTGAGAGTCGGAGAGTGAGGGGGGACTGAGAGTCGGTGAGTGAGGGGGGACTGAGAGTCGGTGAGTGAAGGGGGACTGAGAGTCGGTGAGTGAGGGGGGACTGAGAGTGGGTGAGTGAGGGGGGACTGAGAGTCGGTGAGTGAGGGGGGACTGAGAGTGAGTGAGTGAGGGGGGGACTGAGAGTGAGTGAGTGAGGGGGGACTGAGAGTCGGTGAGTGAGGGGGGACTGAGAGTCGGTGAGTGAGGGGGGACTGAGAGTCAGTGAGTGAGGGGGACTGAGAGTCGGTGAGTGAGGGAACAGAGAGTCGGTGAGTGAGGGGGGACTGAGAGTGGGTGAGTGAGGGGGTACTGAGAGTCGGTGAGTGAGGGGAACTGAGAGTCGGTGAGTGAGGGGGGACTGAGCGTCGGTGAGTGAGGGGGGACTGAGAGTGGGTGAGTGAGGAGGGACTGAGAGTCGGTGAGTGAGGGGGGACTGAGAGTGAGTGAGTGAGGGGGGACTGAGAGTCGGTGAGTGAGGGGGACTGAGGGTGGATGAGTGAGGTGGGACTGAAAGTGAGTGAGTGAGGGGGTACTGAGAGTCGGTGAGTGAGGGGGGACTGAGAGTGAGTGAGTGAGGGGGGACTGAGAGTCGGTGAGTGAGGGGGGACTGAGAGTGAGTGAGTGAGGGGGGACTGAGAGTCGGTGAGTGAGGGGGGACAGAATCGGTGAGTGAGGGGGGACTGAGTCGGTGAGTGAGGGGGGACTGACAGTCAGTGAGTGAGGGGGGACTGAGAGTCAGTGAATGAGGGGGGACTGAGAGTCGGTGAGTGAGGGGGGACTGAGAGTCAGTGAGTAAGGGGGGACTGAGAGTCGGTGAGTGAGTGGGGACTGAGAGTCGGTGAGTGAGGGGGGACTGAGAGTCGGTGAGTGAGGGGACTGAGAGTCGGTGAGTGAGGGGGGACTGAGAGTCGGTGAGTGAGGTGGGACTGAGAGTCGGTGAGTGAGGGGGGACTGAGAGTCGGTGAGTGAGGGGACTGAGAGTCGGTGAGTGAGGGGGACTGAGAGTCGGTGAGTGAGGAGGGACTGAGAGTCGGTGAGTGAGGGGGGACTGAGAGTCGGTGAGTGAGGGGGGACTGACAGTCGGTGTGTGAGGGGACTGAGAGTCGGTGAGTGAGGGGGACTGAGAGTCGGTAAGCGAGGGGGGACTGAGAGTCGGTGAGTGAGGGGGGACTGAGAGTCGGTGAGTGAGGGGGGACTGAGAGTCGGTGAGTGAGGGGGGACTGAGAGTGGGTGAGTGAGGGGGGACTGAGAGTGGGTGAGTGAGGGGGACTGAGAGTCGGTGAGTGAGGGGGGACTGAGAGTCGGTGAGTGAGGGGGGACTGAGAGTCGGTGAGTGAGGGGGACTGAGAGTCGGTAAGCGAGGGGGGACTGAGAGTCGGTGAGTGAGGGGGGACTGAGAGTCGGTGAGTGAGGGGGGACTGAGAGTCGGTGAGTGAGGGGGGACTGAGAGTGGCTGAGTGAGGGGGGACTGAGAGTGAGTGAGTGAGGGGGGACTGAGAGTCGGTTAGTGAGGGGGGACTGAGAGTCAGTTAGTGAGGGGGGACTGAGAATCGGTGAGTGAGGGGGGTCTGAGAGTCGGAGAGAGAGGGGGACTGAGAGTGGGTTAGTGAGGGGGGACTGAGAGTCGGTGAGTGAGTGGGGACTGAGAGTCGGTGAGTGAGGGGTGACTGAGATTCGGTGAGTGAGGGGGGACTGAGAGTCGGTGAGTGAGGGGGACTGAGAGTCGGTAAGCGAGGGGGTACTGAGAGTCGGTGAGTGAGGGGGGACTGAGAGTCGGTGAGTGAGGGGGTACTGAGAGTCGGTGAGTGAGGGGGGACTAAGAGTGGGTGAGTGAGGGGGGACTGAGAGTCGGTGAGTGAGGGGGGACTGAGAGTCGGTGAGTGAGGGGGGACTGAGAGTCGGTGAGTGAGGGGGGACTGAGAGTGAGTGAGTGAGGGGGGACAGAGAGTCGGTGAGTGAGGGGGGACTGAGCGTCGGTGAGTGAGGGGCGACTGAGAGTCGGTGAGTGAGGGGGTACTGAGCGTCGGTGAGTGAGGGGGGCACTGAGAGTGGGTGAGTGAGGGGGGACTGAGAGTCGGTGACTGAGGGGGGACTGAGAGTCGGTGAGTGAGGGGGGACTGAGAGTCAGTGAGTGAGGGGGGACTGAGAGTCGGTGAGTGAGGGGGGACTGAGAGTCGGTGAGTGATGGGGGACAGAGTCGGTGAGTGAGGGGGGACTGAGAGTCGGTGAGTGAGGGGGGACTGAGAGTCGGTGAGTGAGCGGGGACTGAGAGTCGGTGAGTGAGGGGGGCTGAGAGTCGGTGAGTGAGGGGAGCCTGAGAGTCAGTGAGTGAGGGGGGACTGAGAGTCGGTGAGTGAGGGGGACTGAGAGTCGGTGAGTGAGGGGGGACTGAGAGTCGGTAAGTGAGGGGGGACTGAGAGTCGGTGAGTGAGGGGGGACTGAGAGTCGGTAAGCGAAGGGGGACTGAGAGTCGGTGAGTGAGGGGGGACTGAGAGTCGGTGAGTGAGGGGGGACTGAGAGTCGGTGAGTGAGGGGGGACTGAGAGTCGGTAAGCGAGGGGGGACTGAGAGTCGGTGAGTGAGGGGGGACTGAGAGTCGGTGAGTGAGGGGGGACTGAGAGTCGGTGAGTGAGGGGGGACTGAGAGTCGGTGAGTGAGGGGGTACTGAGAGTCAGTGAGTGAGGGGGACTGAGAGTGGGTGAGTGAGGGGGGACTGAGTGTCGGTGAGTGAGGGGGGGACTGAGAGTGGGTGAGTGAGGGGGGACTGAGAGTCGGTGAGTGAGGGCGGAATGAGAGTCGGTGAGTGAGGGGGAACTGAGAGTCGGTGAGTGAGGGGGGACTGAGAGTGAGTGAGTGAGGGGGGACAGAGAGTCGGTGAGTGAGGGGGGACTGAGCGTCGGTGAGTGAGGGGGTACTGAGAGTCGGTGAGTGAGGGGAACTGAGAGTCGGTGAGTGAGGGGGGACTGAGCGTCGGTGAGTGAGGGGGGACTGAGAGTGGGTGAGTGAGGAGGGACTGAGAGTCGGTGAGTGAGGGGGGGCTGAGAGTGAGTGAGTGAGGGGGGACTGAGAGTCGGTGAGTGAGGGGGACTGAGGGTGGATGAGTGAGGTGGGACTGAAAGTGAGTGAGTGAGGGGGTACTGAGAGTCGGTGAGTGAGGGGGGACTGAGAGTGAGTGAGTGAGGGGGGACTGAGAGTCGGTGAGTGAGGGGGGACTGAGAGTGAGTGAGTGAGGGGGTACTGAGAGTCGGTGAGTCAGGGGGGACAGAATCGGTGAGTGAGGGGGGACTGAGTCGGTGAGTGAGGGGGGACTGACAGTCAGTGAGTGAGGGGGGACTGAGAGTCAGTGAGTGAGGGGGGACTGAGAGTCGGTGAGTGAGGGGGGACTGAGAGTCAGTGAGTGAGGGGGGACTGAGAGTCGGTGAGTGAGTGGGGACTGAGAGTCGGTGAGTGAGGGGGGACTGAGAGTCGGTGAGTGAGGGGACTGAGAGTCGGTGAGTGAGGGGGGACTGAGAGTCGGTGAGTGAGGTGGGACTGAGAGTCGGTGAGTGAGGGGGGACTGAGAGTCGGTTAGTGAGGGGACTGAGAGTCGGTGAGTGAGGGGTCTGAGAGTCGGTGAGTGAGGAGGGACTGAGAGTCGGTGAGTGAGGGGGGACTGAGAGTCGGTGAGTGAGGGGGGACTGACAGTCGGTGAGTGAGTGGGGACTGAGAGTCGGTGAGTGAGGGGGGACTGAGAGTCGGTGAGTGAGGGGACTGAGAGTCGGTGAGTGAGGGGGGACTGAGAGTCGGTGAGTGAGGTGGGACTGAGAGTCGGTGAGTGAGGGGGGACTGAGAGTCGGTGAGTGAGGGGACTGAGAGTCGGTGAGTGAGGGGGACTGAGAGTCGGTGAGTGAGGAGGGACTGAGAGTCGGTGAGTGAGGGGGGACTGAGAGTCGGTGAGTGAGGGGGGACTGACAGTCGGTGTGTGAGGGGACTGAGAGTCGGTGAGTGAGGCGGACTGAGAGTCGGTAAGCGAGGGGGGACTGAGAGTCGGTGAGTGAGGGGGGACTGAGAGTCGGTGAGTGAGGGGGGACTGAGAGTCGGTGAGTGAGGGGGGACTGAGAGTGGGTGAGTGAGGGGGGACTGAGAGTGGGTGAGTGAGGGGGACTGAGAGTCGGTGAGTGAGGGGGGACTGAGAGTCGGTGAGTGAGGGGGGACTGAGAGTCGGTGAGTGAGGGGGACTGAGAGTCGGTAAGCGAGGGGGGACTGAGAGTCGGTGAGTGAGGGGGGACTGAGAGTCGGTGAGTGAGGGGGGACTGAGAGTCGGTGAGTGAGGGGGGACTGAGAGTGGCTGAGTGAGGGGGGACTGAGAGTGAGTGAGTGAGGGGGGACTGAGAGTCGGTTAGTGAGGGGGGACTGAGAGTCAGTTAGTGAGGGGGGACTGAGAATCGGTGAGTGAGGGGGGTCTGAGAGTCGGAGAGAGAGGGGGACTGAGAGTGGGTTAGTGAGGGGGGACTGAGAGTCGGTGAGTGAGTGGGGACTGAGAGTCGGTGAGTGAGGGGTGACTGTGATTCGGTGAGTGAGGGGGGACTGAGAGTCGGTGAGTGAGGGGGGACTGAGAGTCGGTGAGTGAGGGGGTACTGAGAGTCGGTGAGTGAGGGGGGACTAAGAGTGGGTGAGTGAGGGGGGACTGAGAGTGAGTGAGTGAGGGGGGACAGAGAGTCGGTGAGTGAGGGGGGACTGAGCGTCGGTGAGTGAGGGGCGACTGAGAGTCGGTGAGTGAGGGGGTACTGAGCGTCGGTGAGTGAGGGGGGCACTGAGAGTGGGTGAGTGAGGGGGGACTGAGAGTCGGTGACTGAGGGGGGACTGAGAGTCGGTGAGTGAGGGGGGACTGAGAGTCAGTGAGTGAGGGGGGACTGAGAGTCGGTGAGTGAGGGGGGACTGAGAGTCGGTGAGTGATGGGGGACAGAGTCGGTGAGTGAGGGGGGACTGAGAGTCGGTGAGTGAGGGGGGACTGAGAGTCGGTGAGTGAGCGGGGACTGAGAGTCGGTGAGTGAGAGGGGCTGAGAGTCGGTGAGTGAGGGGAGCCTGAGAGTCAGTGAGTGAGGGGGGACTGAGAGTCGGTGAGTGAGGGGGACTGAGAGTCGGTGAGTGAGGGGGGACTGAGAGTCGGTAAGCGAGGGGGGACTGAGAGTCGGTGAGTGAGGGGGGACTGAGAGTCGGTAAGCGAAGGGGGACTGAGAGTCGGTGAGTGAGGGGGGACTGAGAGTCGGTGAGTGAGGGGGGACTGAGAGTCGGTGAGTGAGGGGGGACTGAGAGTCGGTAAGCGAGGGGGGACTGAGAGTCGGTGAGTGAGGGGGGACTGAGAGTCGGTGAGTGAGGGGGGACTGAGAGTCGGTGAGTGAGGGGGGACTGAGAGTCGGTGAGTGAGGGGGTACTGAGAGTCAGTGAGTGAGGGGGACTGAGAGTGGGTGAGTGAGGGGGGACTGAGTGTCGGTGAGTGAGGGGGGACTGAGAGTGGGTGAGTGAGGGGGGACTGAGAGTCGGTGAGTGAGGGGGGAATGAGAGTCGGTGAGTGAGGGGGAACTGAGAGTCGGTGAGTGAGGGGGGACTGAGAGTGAGTGAGTGAGGGGGGACAGAGAGTCGGTGAGTGAGGGGGGACTGAGCGTCGGTGAGTGAGGGGGTACTGAGAGTCGGTGAGTGAGGGGAACTGAGAGTCGGTGAGTGAGGGGGGACTGAGCGTCGGTGAGTGAGGGGGGACTGAGAGTGGGTGAGTGAGGAGGGACTGAGAGTCGGTGAGTGAGGGGGGACTGAGAGTCGGTGAGTGAGGGGGACTGAGGGTGGATGAGTGAGTTGGGACTGAAAGTGAGTGAGTGAGGGGGTACTGAGAGTCGGTGAGTGAGGGGGGACTGAGAGTGAGTGAGTGAGGGGGGACTGAGAGTCGGTGAGTGAGGGGGGACTGAGAGTGAGTGAGTGAGGGGGTACTGAGAGTCGGTGAGTGAGGGGGGACAGAATCGGTGAGTGAGGGGGGACTGAGTCGGTGAGTGAGGGGGGACTGACAGTCAGTGAGTGAGGGGGGACTGAGAGTCAGTGAGTGAGGGGGGACTGAGAGTCGGTGAGTGAGGGGGGACTGAGAGTCAGTGAGTGAGGGGGGACTGAGAGTCGGTGAGTGAGTGGGGACTGAGAGTCGGTGAGTGAGGGGGGACTGAGAGTCGGTGAGTGAGGCGACTGAGAGTCGGTGAGTGAGGGGGGACTGAGAGTCGGTGAGTGAGGTGGGACTGAGAGTCGGTGAGTGAGGGGGGACTGAGAGTCGGTGAGTGAGGGGACTGAGAGTCGGTGAGTGAGGGGGACTGAGAGTCGGTGAGTGAGGAGGGACTGAGAGTCGGTGAGTGCGGGGGGACTGAGAGTCGGTGAGTGAGGGGGGACTGACAGTCGGTGTGTGAGGGGACTGAGAGTCGGTGAGTGAGGGGGACTGAGAGTCGGTAAGCGAGGGGGGACTGAGAGTCGGTGAATGAGGGGGACTGAGAGTCGGTGAGTGAGGGGGGACTGAGAGTCGGTGAGTGAGGGGGGACTGAGAGTGGCTGAGTGAGGGGGGACTGAGAGTGAGTGAGTGAGGGGGGGACTGAGAGTCGGTTAGTGAGGGGGGACTGAGAGTCAGTGAGTGAGGGGGGACTGAGAATCGGTGAGTGAGGGGGGACTGAGAGTCGGAGAGAGAGGGGGACTGAGAGTGGGTTAGTGAGGGGGGACTGAGAGTCGGTGAGTGAGTGGGGACTGAGAGTCGGTGAGTGAGGGGTGACTGAGATTCGGTGAGTGAGGGGGGACTGAGAGTCGGTGAGTGAGGGGGGACTGAGAGTCGGTGAGTGAGGGGGACTTAGAGTCGGTGAGTGAGGGGGGACTGAGAGTCTGTAAGCGAGGGGGGACTGAGAGTCGGTGAGTGAGGGGGTACTGAGAGTCGGAAAGCGAGGGGGGACTGAGAGTCGGTGAGTGAGGGGGGACTGAGAGTCGGTGAGTGAGGGGGGACTGAGAGTCGGTGAGTGAGGGGGGACTGAGAGTCGGTGAGTGAGGGGGACTGAGAGTCGGTGAGTGAGGGGGGACTGAGAGTCAGTGAGTGAGGGGGGACTGAGAGTGGGTGAGTGAGGGGGGACTGAGAGTCGGTGAGTGAGGGGGGACTGAGAGTGGGTGAGTGAGGGGGGACTGAGAGTGGGTGAGTGAGGGGGGACTGAGAGTGGGTGAGTGAGGGGGGACTGAGAGTCGGTGAGTAGGGGGGACTGAGAGTCAGTGAGTGAGGGGGGACTGAGAGTCGGTGAGTGAGGGGGACTGAGAGTCGGTGAGTGAGGGGTCTGAGAGTCGGTGAGTGAGGGGGGACTGAGAGTGAGTGAGGGGGGACTGAGAGTCAGTGAGTGAGGGGGGACTGAGAGTCGGTGAGTGAGGGGGTACTGAGAGTCAGTGAGTGAGGGGGGACAGAGAGTCGGTGAGTGAGGGGGGACTGAGAGCCAATGAGTGAGGGGGGACTGAGAGTCGGTGAGTGAGGGGGTCTGAGAGTATGTGAGTGAGGGGGGACTGAGAGTCGGTGTGTGAGGGGGGACTGAGAGTGGGTGAGTGAGGGGGGACTGAGAGTGAGTGAGTGAGGGGGGACTGAGAGTCGGTGAGTGAGGGGGGACTGAGAGTCGGTGAGTGAGGGGGGACTGAGAGTCGGTGAGTGAGGGGGGGACTGAGAGTGAGTGAGTGAGGGGGGACAGAGAGTCGGTGAGTGAGGGGGGACTCAGCGTCGGTGAGTGAGGGGGGACTGAGAGTCGGTGAGTGAGGGGGGACTGAGCGTCGGTGAGTGAGGGGGGGACTGAGAGAGAGTGAGTGAGGGGGGACTGAGAGTCGGTGAGTGAGGAGGGACTGAGAGTCGGTGAGTGAGGGGGGACTGAGAGTGGGTGAGTGAGGGGGGACTTAGAGTCGGTGAGTGAGGGGGACTGAGAGTCGGTGAGTGAGGGGGTCTGAGAGTCGGTGAGTGAGGGGGACTGAGAGTCGGTGAGTGAGGGGGGACTGAGAGTCGGAGAGTGAGGGCGACTGAGAGTCGGTGAGTGAGGGGGGACTGAGAGTCGGTGAGTGAAGGGGGACTGAGAGTCGGTGAGTGAGGGGGGACTGAGAGTGGGTGAGTGAGGGGGGACTGAGAGTCGGTGAGTGAGGGGGGACTGAGAGTGAGTGAGTGAGGGGGGGACTGAGAGTGAGTGAGTGAGGGGGGACTGAGAGTCGGTGAGTGAGGGGGGACTGAGAGTCGGTGAGTGAGGGGGGACTGAGAGTCAGTGAGTGAGGGGGACTGAGAGTCGGTGAGTGAGGGCCAGAGAGTCGGTGAGTGAGGGGGGACTGAGAGTGGGTGAGTGAGGGGGTACTGAGAGTCGGTGAGTGAGGGGAACTGAGAGTCGGTGAGTGAGGGGGGACTGAGCGTCGGTGAGTGAGGGGGGACTGAGAGTGGGTGAGTGAGGAGTGACTGAGAGTCGGTGAGTGAGGGGGGACTGAGAGTGAGTGAGTGAGGGGGGACTGAGAGTCGGTGAGTGAGGGGGACTGAGGGTGGATGAGTGAGGTGGGACTGAAAGTGAGTGAGTGAGGGGGTACTGAGAGTCGGTGAGTGAGGGGGGACTGAGAGTGAGTGAGTGAGGGGGGACTGAGAGTCGGTGAGTGAGGGGGGACTGAGAGTGAGTGAGTGAGGGGGGACTGAGAGTCGGTGAGTGAGGGGGGACAGAATCGGTGATTGAGGGGGGACTGAGTCGGTGAGTGAGGGGGGACTGACAGTCAGTGAGTGAGGGGGGACTGAGAGTCAGTGAATGAGGGGGGACTGAGAGTCGGTGAGTGAGGGGGGACTGAGAGTCAGTGAGTGAGGGGGGACTGAGAGTCAGTGAGTAAGGGGGGACTGAGAGTCGGTGAGTGAGTGGGGACTGAGAGTCGGTGAGTGAGGGGGGACTGAGAGTCGGTGAGTGAGGGGACTGAGAGTCGGTGAGTGAGGGGGGACTGAGAGTCGGTGAGTGAGGTGGGACTGAGAGTCGGTGAGTGAGGGGGGACTGAGAGTCGGTGAGTGAGGGGACTGAGAGTCGGTGAGTGAGGGGGACTGAGAGTCGGTGAGTGAGGAGGGACTGAGAGTCGGTGAGTGAGGGGGGACTGAGAGTCGGTGAGTGAGGGGGGACTGACAGTCGGTGTGTGAGGGGACTGAGAGTCGGTGAGTGAGGGGGACTGAGAGTCGGTAAGCGAGGGGGGACTGAGAGTCGGTGAGTGAGGGGGGACTGAGAGTCGGTGAGTGAGGGGGGACTGAGAGTCGGTGAGTGAGGGGGGACTGAGAGTGGGTGAGTGAGGGGGGGACTGAGAGTGGGTGAGTGAGGGCGACAGAGTCGGTGAGTGAGGGGGGACTGAGAGTCGGTGAGTGAGGGGGGGACTGAGAGTCGGTGAGTGAGGGGGACTGAGAGTCGGTAAGCGAGAGGGGGGACTGAGAGTCGGTGAGTGAGGGGGGACTGAGAGTCGGTGAGTGAGGGGGGACTGAGAGTCGGTGAGTGAGGGGGGACTGAGAGTGGCTGAGTGAGGGGGGGACTGAGAGTGAGTGAGTGAGGGGGGACTGAGAGTCGGTTAGTGAGGGGGGACTGAGAGTCAGTGAGTGAGGGGGGACTGAGAATCGTTGAGTGAGGGGGTCTGAGAGTCGGAGAGAGAGGGGGACTGAGAGTGGGTTAGTGAGGGGGGACTGAGAGTCGGTGAGTGAGTGGGGACTGAGAGTCGGTGAGTGAGGGGTGACTGAGATTCGGTGAGTGAGGGGGGACTGAGAGTCGGTGAGTGAGGGGGGACTGAGAGTCGGTGAGTGAGGGGGTACTGAGAGTCGGTGAGTGAGGGGGGACTGAGAGTCGGTGAGTGAGGGGGGACTGAGAGTGAGTGAGGGAGGGGGGACAGAGAGTCGGTGAGTGAGGGGGGACTGAGCGTCGGTGAGTGAGGGGGGACTGAGAGTCGGTGAGTGAGGGGGTACTGAGCGTCGGTGAGTGAGGGGGGCACTGAGAGTGGGTGAGTGAGGGGGGACTGAGAGTCGGTGAGTGAGGGGGGACTGAGAGTCGGTGAGTGAGGGGGGACTGAGAGTCAGTGAGTGAAGGGGGACTGAGAGTCGGTGAGTGAGGGGGACTGAGAGTCGGTGAGTGAGGGGGTCTGAGAGTCGGTGAGTGAGGGGGACTGAGAGTCGGTGAGTGAGGGGGGACTGAGAGTCGGAGAGTGAGGGCGACTGAGAGTCGGTGAGTGAGGGGGGACTGAGAGTCGGTGAGTGAAGGGGGACTGAGAGTCGGTGAGTGAGGGGGGACTGAGAGTGGGTGAGTGAGGGGGGACTGAGAGTCGGTGAGTGAGGTGGGACTGAGAGTGAGTGAGTGAGGGGGGGACTGAGAGTGAGTGAGTGAGGGGGGGACTGAGAGTCGGTGAGTGAGGGGGGACTGAGAGTCGGTGAGTGAGGGGGGACTGAGAGTCAGTGAGTGAGGGGGACTGAGAGTCGGTGAGTGAGGGCCAGAGAGTCGGTGAGTGAGGGGGGACTGAGAGTGGGTGAGTGAGGGGGTACTGAGAGTCGGTGAGTGAGGGGAACTGAGAGTCGGTGAGTGAGGGGGGACTGAGCGTCGGTGAGTGAGGGGGGACTGAGAGTGGGTGAGTGAGGAGTGACTGAGAGTCGGTGAGTGAGGGGGGACTGAGAGTGAGTGAGTGAGGGGGGACTGAGAGTCGGTGAGTGAGGGGGACTGAGGGTGGATGAGTGAGGTGGGACTGAAAGTGAGTGAGTGAGGGGGTACTGAGAGTCGGTGAGTGAGGGGGGACTGAGAGTGAGTGAGTGAGGGGGGACTGAGAGTCGGTGAGTGAGGGGGGACTGAGAGTGAGTGAGTGAGGGGGGACTGAGAGTCGGTGAGTGAGGGGGGACAGAATCGGTGATTGAGGGGGGACTGAGTCGGTGAGTGAGGGGGGACTGACAGTCAGTGAGTGAGGGGGGACTGAGAGTCAGTGAATGAGGGGGGACTGAGAGTCGGTGAGTGAGGGGGGACTGAGAGTCAGTGAGTGAGGGGGGACTGAGAGTCAGTGAGTAAGGGGGGACTGAGAGTCGGTGAGTGAGTGGGGACTGAGAGTCGGTGAGTGAGGGGGGACTGAGAGTCGGTGAGTGAGGGGACTGAGAGTCGGTGAGTGAGGGGGGACTGAGAGTCGGTGAGTGAGGTGGGACTGAGAGTCGGTGAGTGAGGGGGGACTGAGAGTCGGTGAGTGAGGGGACTGAGAGTCGGTGAGTGAGGGGGACTGAGAGTCGGTGAGTGAGGAGGGACTGAGAGTCGGTGAGTGAGGGGGGACTGAGAGTCGGTGAGTGAGGGGGGACTGACAGTCGGTGTGTGAGGGGACTGAGAGTCGGTGAGTGAGGGGGACTGAGAGTCGGTAAGCGAGGGGGGACTGAGAGTCGGTGAGTGAGGGGGGACTGAGAGTCGGTGAGTGAGGGGGGACTGAGAGTCGGTGAGTGAGGGGGGACTGAGAGTGGGTGAGTGAGGGGGGACTGAGAGTGGGTGAGTGAGGGCGACAGAGTCGGTGAGTGAGGGGGGACTGAGAGTCGGTGAGTGAGGGGGGACTGAGAGTCGGTGAGTGAGGGGGACTGAGAGTCGGTAAGCGAGGGGGGACTGAGAGTCGGTGAGTGAGGGGGGACTGAGAGTCGGTGAGTGAGGGGGGACTGAGAGTCGGTGAGTGAGGGGGGACTGAGAGTGGCTGAGTGAGGGGGGACTGAGAGTGAGTGAGTGAGGGGGGACTGAGAGTCGGTTAGTGAGGGGGGACTGAGAGTCAGTGAGTGAGGGGGGACTGAGAATCGTTGAGTGAGGGGGTCTGAGAGTCGGAGAGAGAGGGGGACTGAGAGTGGGTTAGTGAGGGGGGACTGAGAGTCGGTGAGTGAGTGGGGACTGAGAGTCGGTGAGTGAGGGGTGACTGAGATTCGGTGAGTGAGGGGGGACTGAGAGTCGGTGAGTGAGGGGGGACTGAGAGTCGGTGAGTGAGGGGGTACTGAGAGTCGGTGAGTGAGGGGGGACTGAGAGTGGGTGAGTGAGGGGGGACTGAGAGTCGGTGACTGAGGGGGGACTGAGAGTCGGTGAGTGAGGGGGGACTGAGAGTCGGTGAGTGAGGGGGGACTGAGAGTGAGTGAGTGAGGGGGGACAGAGAGTCGGTGAGTGAGGGGGGACTGAGCGTCGGTGAGTGAGGGGGGACTGAGAGTCGGTGAGTGAGGGGGTACTGAGCGTCGGTGAGTGAGGGGGGCACTGAGAGTGGGTGAGTGAGGGGGGACTGAGAGTCGGTGAGTGAGGGGGGACTGAGAGTCGGTGAGTGAGGGGGGACTGAGAGTCAGTGAGTGAGGGGGGACTGAGAGTCGGTGAGTGAGGGGGGACTGAGAGTCGGTGAGTGATGGGGGACAGAGTCGGTGAGTGAGGGGGGACTGAGAGTCGGTGAGTGAGGGGGGACTGAGAGTCGGTGAGTGAGGGGGGACTGAGAGTCGGTGAGTGAGGGGGGACTGAGAGTCGGTGAGTGAGGGGAGCCTGAGAGTCAGTGAGTGAGGGGGGACTGAGAGTCGGTGAGTGAGGGGGACTGAGAGTCGGTGAGTGAGGGGGGACTGAGAGTCGGTAAGCGAGGGGGGACTGAGAGTCGGTGAGTGAGGGGGGACTGAGAGTCGGTAAGCGAAGGGGGACTGAGAGTCGGTGAGTGAGGGGGGACTGAGAGTCGGTGAGTGAGGGGGGACTGAGAGTCGGTGAGTGAGGGGGGACTGAGAGTCGGTAAGCGAGGGGGGACTGAGAGTCGGTGAGTGAGGGGGGACTGAGAGTCGGTGAGTGAGGGGGGACTGAGAGTCGGTGAGTGAGGGGGGACTGAGAGTCGGTGAGTGAGGGGGGACTGAGAGTCGGTGAGTGAGGGGGACTGAGAGTGGGTGAGTGAGGGGGGACTGAGAGTGGGTGAGTGAGGGGGGACTGAGAGTGGGTGAGTGAGGGGGGACTGAGAGTCGGTGAGTGAGGGGGGAATGAGAGTCGGTGAGTGAGGGGGAACTGAGAGTCGGTGAGTGAGGGGGGACTGAGAGTGAGTGAGTGAGGGGGGACAGAGAGTCGGTGAGTGAGGGGGGACTGAGCGTCGGTGAGTGAGGGGGGACTGAGAGTCGGTGAGTAAGGGGGGACTGAGCGTCGGTGAGTGAGGGGGGACTGAGCGTCGGTGAGTGAGGGGGGACTGAGAGTCGGTGAGTGAGGGGGGACTGAGAGTCGGTGAGTGAGGGAGGACTGAGAGTCGGTGAGTGAGGGGGGACTGAGAGTCGGTGAGTGAGGGGGGACTGAGAGTCGGTGAGTGAGGGGGGACTGAGAGTCGGTGAGTGAGGGGGGACTGAGAGTCGGTGAGTGAGGGGGGACTGAGAGTCGGTGAGTGAGGGGGGACTGAGAGTCGGTGAGTGAGGGGGGACTGAGAGTCGGTGAGTGAGGGGGGACTGAGAGTCGGTGAGTGAGGAGGGACTGAGAGTCGGTGAGTGAGGGGGGACTGAGAGTCGGTGAGTGAGGGGGGACTGACAGTCGGTGAGTGAGGGGAGACTGAGAGTCGGTGAGTGAGGGGGGACTGAGAGTCGGTGAGTGAGGGGGGACTGAGAGTCGGTGAGTGAGGGGGGACTGAGAGTCGGTGAGTGAGGGGGGACTGAGAGTCGGTGAGTGAGGGGGGACTGAGAGTCGGTGAGTGAGGGGGTATTGTGAGTCGGTGAGAGAGGGGGGACTGAGAGTTGGTGAGTGAGGGGGGACTGAGAGTCGGTGAGTGAGGGGGTATTGTGAGTCAGTGAGTGAAGGGGGACTGAGAGTCGGTGAGTGAGGGGGGACTGAGAGCCGGTGAGTGAGGGGACTGAGAGTCGGTGACTGAGGGGGGACTGAGAGTCGGTGAGTGAGGGGTGACAGAGAGTCGGTGAGTGAGGGGGGACTGAGAGTCGGTGAGTGAGGGGGGACTGAGTGTCTGTGAGTGAGGGGGGACTGAGAGTCGGTGAGTGAGAGGGACTGAGAGTGAGTGAGTGAGGGGGACTGAGAGTCGTTGAGTGAGGGGGGACTGAGAGTCGGAGAGTGAGGGGGACTGAGAGTCGGTGAGTGAGGGGGTCTGAGAGTCGGTGAGTGAGGGGGACTGAGAGTCGGTGAGTGAGGGGGGACTGAGAGTCGGAGAGTGAGGGGGTACTGAGAGTCGGTGAGTGAGGGGGGACTGAGAGTCGGTGAGTGAAGGGGGACTGAGAGTCGGTGAGTGAGGGGGGACTGAGATTGGGTGAGTGAGGGGGGACTGAGAGTCGGTGAGTGAGGGGGGACTGAGAGTGAGTGAGTGAGGGGGGGACTGAGAGTGAGTGAGTGAGGGGGGACTGAGAGTCGGTGAGTGAGGGGGGACTGAGAGTCGGTGAGTGAGGGGGGACTGAGAGTCAGTGAGTGAGGGGGACTGAGAGTCGGTGAGTGAGGGGACAGAGAGTCGGTGAGTGAGGGGGGACTGAGAGTGGGTGAGTGAGGGGGTACTGAGAGTCGGTGAGTGAGGGGAACTGTGAGTCGGTGAGTGAGGGGGGACTGAGCGTCGGTGAGTGAGGGGGGACTGAGAGTGGGTGAGTGAGGAGGGACTGAGATTCGGTGAGTGAGGGGGGACTGAGAGTGAGTGAGTGAGGGGGGACTGAGAGTCGGTGAGTGAGGGGGACTGAGGGTGGATGAGTGAGGTGGGACTGAAAGTGAGTGAGTGAGGGGGTACTGAGAGTCGGTGAGTGAGGGGGGACTGAGAGTGAGTGAGTGAGGGGGGACTGAGAGTCGGTGAGTGAGGGGGGACTGAGAGTGAGTGAGTGAGGGGGGACTGAGAGTCGGTGAGTGAGGGGGGACAGAATCGGTGAGTGAGGGGGGACTGAGTCGGTGAGTGAGGGGGGACTGACAGTCAGTGAGTGAGGGGGGACTGAGAGTCAGTGAGTGAGGGGGGACTGAGAGTCGGTGAGTGAGGGGGGACTGAGAGTCAGTGAGTGAGGGGGGACTGAGAGTCGGTGAGTGAGTGGGGACTGAGAGTCAGTGAGTGAGGGGGGACTGAGAGTCGGTGAGTGAGGGGACTGAGAGTCGGTGAGGTAGGGGGGACTGAGAGTCGGTGAGTGAGGTGGGACTGAGAGTCGGTGAGTGAGGGGGGACTGAGAGTCGGTGAGTGAGGGGGGACTGAGAGTCGGTGAGTGAGGGGACTGAGAGTCGGTGAGTGAGGGGGACTGAGAGTCGGTGAGTGAGGAGGGACTGAGAGTCGGTGAGTGAGGGGGGACTGAGAGTCGGTGAGTGAGGGGGGACTGACAGTCGGTGTGTGAGGGGACTGAGAGTCGGTGAGTGAGGGGGACTGAGAGTCGGTAAGCGAGGGGGGACTGAGAGTCGGTGAGTGAGGGGGGACTGAGAGTCGGTGACTGAGGGGGGACTGAGAGTCGGTGAGTGAGGGGGGACTGTGAGTGAGTGAGTGAGGGGGGACTGAGAGTCGGTGAGTGAGGGGGACTGACGGCGGATGAGTGAGGTGGGACTGAAAGTGAGTGAGTGAGGGGGTACTGAGAGTCGATGAGTGAGGGGGGACTGAGAGTGAGTGAGTGAGGGGGGACTGAGAGTCGGTGAGTGAGGGGGGACTGAGAGTGAGTGAGTGAGGGGGG